>NW_020449686.1:2644-209198 GCF_003343035.1 Apteryx rowi | reverse complement strand
CCTTCCCTTCCCTTCCCTTCCCTTCCCTTCCCTCTGCCTGCAAAGGATCTTTTATTGTTCATCATAACACCTGTGAGATAGGGACCAGGGGACAAATTTTTACTGTCCAGCAATGCTCTCACTTGGAATTTAATAAACACTTCTGCTGTCACACCTTAAAACATCTGAGCTCTTTTCTGTTGTACGTGCAATCAAATATTTATTCCCAAGCACTGTACACCAGAAAGTGCTGCCTTGGAGTAGCAGAGATCAGTTATTCAGGTAGTAAAGATGTGTGAATGCAGCTGGCAGATGAAGTCACCAACATTATGAATTCCCAGCCTGTCCTTATTGCCACAGGCAATAACTGACGGGCTGCGGTGGTCGGTGGTTTCCTGTTACTGGCGTTGGTAGGGCCCGAGGAGTCCTGGCGTCACAACTACTTAAGCTGCCCTGCTTGAGTGGAGACGGCCAGTGCTGGAGGGGCCTTGATGCACCGAGATGTAATCAATATGGTCTGGAGTCCTTGACCTGAACCTGTAATTACCTGGACGGCATAAAGGTAGTTTGTTGTTGCAGATAGCAATTGCACTCCGATCCTCTGAGTATAATGCTGATCTTTGAAGCCAAGGAAGAGATTTGGCCCTTAATCTGTTCTTCGCAGCAATTGAGAGGTTTTAATAATGGTCATATAACAAGCTGTTCTTATAGGACATCACGTGTTTAGTAACAACAAAAACATGTACCCAGCACTGCTTGTTTTGTAATTCTATGTTCTGTCGGTTTAAATTTAAATGACTTTAAGTTATGGCTCTTTCCTGTAATAACTTTTGAGCAAATTCTTTTTATATGATATCTATTTCGAACATTTATTATGTTAGTTATTTTAAGTGTTTGCGCCGTTCCTCAAATAGTGATAAATGGTGGGATATACTCAGTTTTTTTTTTTCTTGGTGAAATAGCACACAGTTGCGTGTGCACATGCTCTCTCCGTCCATCCATCCATCTAGCTAAATAAACATGTATGCATGTGAGCTGCATAATACAATTTAGAATTTTTTTCAGCTTTATCTAGTTGATCTAATTTGAGAAAATGTTATCTGATGATTTTTGAAGAGAGCCTTAAGACAGAACTGACTTCAGCAGACTCCAAGATGCCGGTGCAGTATATACGATTACTTCTAGAAACAGCTGTGCCCTATAGACTATGCAGATGTGAGGAGAAATTAAAATGACCTGATGCTACTGACTGAGCACTTGCTGCTGGATCATTGCCTGGCTTGGGAAAAGTCGCAGCTGCAGGGGTACATGCAGCAGCATTAATGTCTTGGAACACTGCTGCGCGTCTTCTGTAGGCAGGAGGAATATACTGAAGAGGGAGGGCATGGGAACAGTGACTGAATGGTAGATTACTATAATTATTATATATTTGGTTTATTTTTGCCTCCCTACGGTGGACATCAGTGGGTTAGTCTATCAGTTCTGGAGATGGGAAGCCACTCTGCCATAGTGTGAAGGAGTGGTGTGGGCTCCTTGAGCCCGTTATCCCTGCCAACGGCAGAGACTGTTAATCCTCATCCCGGTTTGCCTTCGGTTTAACTGACAAGACTGGCAGTAATTGAAAAAATTCATTTCTTCTAGGACAGTTGTGCTTTGACATATAGGTGTTGGTCAGCTAAGAAAAATTGGTGTGAGCTAGTGCAAGCTAGTTTCACAGAGGCAAGTGAAAACCAAAAATCAAAAATTTCTAGTCAGTTAGGTTGAGTCTGAGAAAAGGTACTTAGTCCCCCAAAGGCTGATCACCTTTTTCATATTGATAATGTGTTTTTTTGGTTAGTTTACAGGGGGCTCTGACAAGCAATAAAACCAGCAATTTCCATATTGATACCATAGCTAGGTGAAGCCATAACTGTGACCTCACCAACACAATAATCAAATACAAAATAATGGAATTTTTCTTTATATATTAAGGTTAGGTTGCAGTGAGGTCTCCAGGGGCTATGTTAACAGTCCTTGGTGCAGTCCTCTTGCTTGAAGACTCTTGTTCTCATGTCACACAACCCACTTGACGCATGTACCAGGGGTCCATTAATGCAGACAGTGGAGTGTCTTATTGCTTAAGTGATACATACTAACTTTCAGTTGGGAATGCCACCATCAGTTCATATAAAGGTTCGTCAGCTGAAAAATGGCAGTGTGTTAGAGCATGGTCTGTGTCCAAGCATATAAATGGTTTCCATTTATTTATGGGAGAAAAAAATCCAAAATGTGCAATAGATATTTTGTATATCGGTAGCTAAAGTACACTAATTTTAAATATAAGATTGTCTTAGGTACCCCTTAATTGTCTTTCATTAACAGTTGTTGTTAATGTGTTGCATAGATATCTTTAAAGCCCAGAATAAGTGGAAAGTGTTGATTCTAATCTTATCTGACACCACAATCTTCTATGGAACAACACATGAGCTGAGATTCCCGATGGGCTCCTGTAGGATACAATATTTATTATTGCTTGAAATCTAAGAGTTCCTAGCTACTGTTAAACTTGCAAGAGATCCAGAAACCTCAATGTCTGTATTTGTGTTTTTATAGATTGAACAGAAATAACACGTCGTACAGTTCATTGACATTTCTGCTCTTTTTATAAAGTGCTTAAAGGAAGTGTTTCCACAAATCTTAGTATTTTTGTATTGTGTTAGTCTAGTATTGTATTGTCTTAGTATTTATATACTGTATTATACACTAATCTATTAATTGAGACTATTTAAAATTTCTTAAAATGGTATTAGATGTGAAAGCTAAAAGATGAGTATTTGAACATCCATTTGCAAATGAATTTTAGGCTCTGATATTTTTTCGGGAAAAGCTTTCATTTAGAAACAATTTATAATAAATAGGTGTACTTATTTCATGATTTCACTAAAATAGGCCATCCTTAAAGTATTTGCTTTGAAAAAACCTAAATATTCTTGATTATTTTTTGTTTCAAGTGCATCTCCTCCACTTTGGACTCTAGCCTCTGGTAGATGCTAGGTTCCTCTTCACGTCCTCCAGCTTGTTGTCCAGTACTTTCAGGAGCTATTTCAGAAAGTTCGCCCTGCTCTCTAGACCATGGCAACTACCTGGAAAATATAGATTGTGATGGCCACTTTAGAGCTGTTAAATCTATAAGGTGTGAAACGGGGCATGAAGCAGTCTCCAAAAAAGCTTTTCGGATTTAGTTTTTTAAACAGTGGGTAGAAGTAGTGCATCAGCGGCTGAGCAATGTCTCCTAGCTTCATATTGAATTCTGCTTTTTTTAAATATTTTTTTAAATTTTGTTTTATTGCCCTTTTCGTTAGTTGACAAAATTAGCTTTTAAAAATAAGTATGCAGGGATTTGAGGGTTTTTTTTGTTTTCTTCCAAGTAGTGAGATGACAGTGCTTCATTTTAAATCAAAACACTCAGTCACAAAAAGGAAGGAGAAACTGAGGAAGGCAGTTGATAAGCGGCTATCTTATTCTGCGGCTGTTGAGATAGCAGAGCTGTACAGAGTGCAGGTTGACCTCCAGTATCATACCAGAAATTAAATATGATCACAATAATATACCTGCTTTCACAATGTGTGTGTATTTCTCCAAACAAATAAAAGGCTAGATATTTCCTGAATAAGCCTACCAGTAAGTTTTTTCTCACTTCTATTTCCTCATACTACAGATAATAGTTTAATGGATAATACTTGACTGCACTATATAATAACAAGTTGTATGATATTCCTTAATATTTGCACAGCCACAAATAACTGTTCTTTTATAAAGCGTCACAGGTTTAATGTCTGATTCCTGTACTGGAGTAACAAACCATTCCAAATTTGACAATTATTGCTCTAGAACGGAGCAGATGTTTCCCTAATCTAGAGATAGTCAAACAAGTATTAATAGGCCAAATGGCTTTAAACCAGAGTATTAATCTTCATGTGTTTTTTTTTTTTTTAATGTATTGTCAGTATAGGTACCTATTTTGACCATTGTTAATCCAAATTCAACAGTTTTTAGCTATTATTCATTAGGTTCTAATACGGATGAGTGAGCAGAAGTGTGGTTTTTAGGTGCGCCATGTAAAACTGAGCTATTTGACATGATAAATTAGCCATGCATTTGAGGTATTTTAAGGTGGAGTTTAATATCTTTTGAGGGTGTTATTAATCACTGACTGTTCATCTTACCCTTGCTGAAGTCAGGATGTTTGCTGTTGAAAACAAATATTCATATCTAAGTTGAAATACAGTGTGGTGGTATTTACTTGTATATATTTTATTGCTTCAGTGATGTAAGGAGTAAAAAACAGATGGAAAATATTTTGTTTTTCTTAATGATCCAATACAGTGAACTATCCACCGGCTTGCAGTCTTCCCGGCTCCTCCCCCTGCCTTGGACTCCATCCCTGGCCTGGTCCCAGCTGGTTTTTAATAGTGCTTTATCTGCTGCTTGCACTGCTTTTAACTTTCACTTTTTATTAGAACCAAAGCTAAATTGGGTGATGTTTTTAGTACTATAGCTATGGGTGGAGTGCTGCAAAAAGCCAAAGCTGGTGCCAGCAAACAGTTTTAGAGGAAAGCAGCCAGTGAGCAGGGCGAGGCGCAGCCGAGGGAGCCGGAGGCTGCGAGAGGGGCAGGGGAGCGTGGCGTCGAGGAGCCCCGCTGCCCCTGCCACCTCCCTCTGCCGCCTCTCGGGTGCCGGGGCGGAGGGGCTGGCAATGCCTCCCACCGCGGGGGCTCCCTAAACAGGAAACCTCTTACGCTCCTGACCACCCCGGACTGCTAGGGACAGCCTGCCTGGTGTTCGCCCCCTTCCAAGGAAGAGCTCAGAGCCTTAAGGGGAGCCTGTAAAGCAAAGTCGTTCGCATGCATAAACCTTATGGTGCTCCTCCCCTTGTAAAGGTGAAAACAAGCAGCGCTGGGTCGGTGAATGACAGAAAACAGGCTTGGGATTATTCACATCATTAGCACAGGATTTCTCCAGATAAGGGAGGTGGTGTATGAGCTTCTACTGCCCTGAGGCTGTCTCGGGGTTAGTGCGCAGGGCGCGCTCCTTTAAAATGGAGCAAGAACAGGGAAAAGAAAAAGGTGGCAATATGACTAACATATGGTTCTTGCTGGAGTTTGGCCACAGATTGAAGGCCTTAAAGCGGATTCCTGGGGCCTTCGTATGCTATCCCAAAACCAACACGAAAGCCTTTCCAAATATATTTTATAAGCTTTGTGATTGTAATAGTCCTATCAAAAAAAACCCACGTCCCCAGGTCAGGTGAGGTGCAGGCTCTCTGCTGAGATTTCCTCACTTGCCAAGTCGTCTTTTGTCTGATGTTTCCCCGCAGTAAGAAGGGGCAACCATTTGCTGCCGGGTGTGCTTGGTGCTTTCTGGAGAATACCTAGCAGAAAGTCCAGCACAGCTGCTTTCGCTTCAGTTCACATCTGTGTAGGGAGAACGGGACCTACATGCACTTACTTGCCTGGGCTTTTGTCCCAGATGCAGCTGGCCCTGGCTAAATACAACCCACCTGTATTTCTGGATAATTCATAGACCTAGCTTGGTTTTGGCGCACCAGCCATATGTCTCTTTGTGAGTATCTGGCTCGTTTGAGAATAAGTTTTGGTAACCGGCTGCTGTCATTCTCTTTTGTACTCTTGACTTTTCCTTTGCTCCAGGTTATAGTGGTATTAATGTGAGAAATATGATATAGGAAATGCATAATGTTTAATTCATAGCCTCTTTAATTAAAAAAGGGAAAATGAAAAGTAATATGACCATGCTGGGACCCTACAAAAAGTCCTGGCTATACTACTGCAGGAGGGGAGGCCTCTGGAAAGATAGTACATAGGTATTTTTGCCTCAGTAGTGAAAACCTGTAGAAACCGCAGTTGAAGAAAAGGACTTCTTAGCTCTTTGTCACTAGGACAATTTGCTGCATTAATTGAAAAAAGTACCTCTTCAGGCCTAGCAGCATTGTTTACAGTATAAATATTGAGCAAGTCACTCATTGTCATAGTGTTTACCATCAATTAAAATATATTTTAAAAGTAAGTATAGCATCCTATAAACTTATTTGTGGTTGAATGACTAATTTAGTAATTGACTATAGGTCATCTAGAAGGTTGATTTTTGTCATTTGTGGGTTTTTTAACAATTAACAGAAAGTTGCCATGAAACACTTTGGAAAAGAAATCCAAATGCTGTTGTGCTCGTATTTTGATGTTCATTTTTAAACCTTAAAAAATTTTGTTTTCAAAACAACAGCAACAAGCAGTATATAGTAAAACACTTGCATGGGAGTACATTTTACAACTGAAGTTAGATTAAAAAAAAAATCACTATATCATAAGTGAACCATTTCCCCCTTGATTTATGTCCAAAGTATGAGGAAAAACATTGCAGATGCATTATGCATTTTACAAAAGAACATATGCATGCATTTAAATCATTTACATTTCATCTTTGCTTTCTTTTATTTTTAACCCATATTATAGTGAATGACAGCATGTTTGGAAAACCTAGGCTGAAAACAAAGTTTAAACTTTTATGCACAATAACCTAAACTGCAAGCAGTGCTTCACTATTTCATGATTTTATTTCAAACTTTCGCTGATGCCTTTTCCTTTCTCTCTGCTGAAACATGTGACTGAAACTTTGGGAAACTGGCTTGCGAAAAGAGGTTGTACTGTGGATGATATGTGCTACACTCCCAGTGCCTATGAGGAAAATCTGTGCTTACTGAAGCAGGTCCTTAGGAAAATGCCTAGCCATGTGCTTGAACACGTTCTAAATCATGACTTAAGACTATTAATAGTTTGATTGTTTAGGCAGTATCAAATATTCCCCATGCTATAAAATGCTTTTTTGGGGGGGGGGGGGGGGGTGCTACTCCTGCTTGATAAGATGCTCTGACTTGACTGGTTTTCAGCACTAACCTACTGATATGTTAAAGCAGCAGCTTTTAATTGATCACATTGCATAGCTGGTAGTCAAAAAAGAATTTGAATTATGGGCATGATGTTTTGTTTAATGTCATCTGCAGGCATCACTTCCCATTGCTGTGAGCGGGCAAATAAAATTCAGCTTTATTGGCCTAGTTATAACTTCTTAATAACACTTCAGTGAAAGATTGCACATGCCACGAAGTGCTGAACACGTATTCTAAAGTGATGTAACGTGAATAAAGCATAATGATGTGTCAGGCGCATAGCAGCCTCTAACGTAGGTAAGGGTCCACGCGCAGTCGGCTCTGCCTCTACCGAGGCAGCAGGGAGCTGGGAGAGCGAGGATGAGGCAAGAGCCTGGGGACGGGCGCACTGGGAAGCACGGTGCAGGCGTACCTGAGGTTCCCAGGCACCGCGTTGGTCGCCCTCCCGGGGCCCGGGCCGTGCCACCCATGGCCCGGCTCCCTGCAGAGCTGCTCGGCGGTCTTGGCGTGGAGCTCTCCAGCTCCAGCGGTAACACGAACACGGTGCAGAGAGACCTGAGTTAGCTCTGCATGGAGCCAGCTACAGTTTATTAGCTTAGGCTCTGTGCCGTGCAAAGACAGATAAACTGCTTCCAGACATTGGCTGGCCCTAGATCAGGGTAGCTGAGTTTGGGCCCATTTCTGCATACTAACCATGTGGAACTTCTAGGGTTTTCAGTAAGAGTTTGGCACATTAAGAATTTGCAGGATTTGTTTGTAAATGTAGATCTGAAAGTCAGATATTTACACATGCCTCTTAGATTCAGAGCTCAAAATGCAGAACAACTTTCATCCCTAACTGCTTGTAGAAATTCTTTCTCATTGTCTTCACCTTCCAGACTTTCTGTAAGACTTAAAACTAGAGATTTCTTTTGCAAGTAAAAGACTGATATATAATTGAGGGTATCATGTGGAGTACCTGTAACTTATTTGTATATCCATACTTCCATATTTAAAACTGAGGCAAGAAACTAATGAGGTTACAAAAATATTGCTGATACTGAAGCAAATATAGTTGGCAAACATATGCTCTGGTTTTACATTTCTGCCTCTAAAAGGTGACATGTCCTGTGTTTGTCATTTAATTTAACATTCTATATATTTTTAAACGGCTGTATGATTTGAAATCTCCAGATGCAGTGCTTTATGTTAAATGAGGTTGACAGTTCAGTGGTGTGGAAGGCCATTATCTCACCTTTGTGCTTCCAAACTGTAGCCACTTGCCCTTTCCTGTTCATAATGCATTTACTGCATTACAGCATAGGAATTTTTAACACCTATTGAAAGCATTAAGTATTTCATACTGATGAGCACTTTTAAGATAAGCGAAAAGCAAGAACTGATGCTGTTCTTCAGGGCTGTATTTTTCCCATTGCTTGTGCTGGAGATTCAGTAAATGACTGATGAACTCTGGTTATAAATCCCGACTGGCATAGTCTCTATTACATATTATGGTATTCTCAAATTACATAATAAGCAGCAGTTATCTGTTAGGTAACTTGGACTTAAGTGGTATCTTTAATATGTCACTGGAAAGCGAGTATTTGACAGTCACATGCCAGTGTTAGTTTGGTGAATGTTCCTCAGCTGATGAGTGTAACTGAGGTAGGTGGAATTCCAAATATCCCACTGGAAGATCTCTGGATTTTCACACACATTGTAGAGTGATTGCCCTAAATTCAGTGCACCACTCACATTATGACTAATTTATACCAAAGGAATATGACTTGATTAAAAAAAAAAGGGGGGGGGAATTTTAGAGTAACATAGTAGTATTCTAGAGGTTTATCTTGAAGCTAATTTACTCAGAAAAGTTGCTTTCATTTTTAAGTAGATTGGTTGATATAATATGTTCTCTCCTGATGTTCAATCATTAGTGAAAGGCATTTACGTATTTTCACAAGCTTCTGTTAATGTGAAAGTACCATCACAAAACCTTAGCAGCCAAGAATGTGAGTTTAAAAAGAAAAGGTTGCATTTTGATGTTTGGGGGTTGATATAATCCCATTCCCATAAATTGAAATCCCCTTAAGAATATACAAATTCCATATGTTTTGCCCTTTTAAAGGGAAATTGGTTCCATTTTTTCAGATTATCATGGTGAAATTTCAAAGGATAAGAGGTATCCATAGAAATAATAGTCCTTATTCTACAGAATGCAGATGGGGCGCTGAAGTCCAAGCTTCCTCAGACTATGGCAGTGATGTGCATCAGCCCTGACCTGGAGTTACCATGCCTAAGAGACGTATGATTGTCCTGCCCTTGCCCTCGTGGCTGTGGATGCAGGAAGGCTGGAAAGTAAAGCTATGTGGGGTAGGTTACAACTGCCTGCTAGGAGCAAGGCCAAGACAAGGCACAGATTTACCGAGGGAGCCAAGAGTCTGTCTTCTCTTCTGTCACTGTCATGGCTGGCTCTCAGCTCTTGCTCTCCGTCACTGAGGAGCAGTGGCCGTACGGTGCTCTCTTCATTTGGTTGGCAGCCGAATCTGTTCCCAGCCAGGAGAACTGGTGTGTTTCAATTAAGAGCTTTGAATGACTTTTTGACTAGCAGCTTGCTCTCTCTATAAACCAGTAAGCCAAAATTCAGACTTTTGTATCCTATCACTGTTGTTCTGAGTCAGCAGGTCTCCTACAGAATCATTTTTCTATAAACTTGGAAAATGTATAATCATTACTTGGACTATTAAAGTTCAGTAATACAAGAATAAGTCATAAATATAGCACTTGTATCTTAAAACCTAACCAGCTAGTAACTCTCCTTCTTGTCTAATCTGGCCTCCAGTGCTGTTGATCACCATTTTCTCCTCTTTTTCGGTACCACAGCTAACTTTTTAGTTTTCCACATTTTCTTTTGCCATTGTGACAGCGTTCTGCTGCAGATTACAGCTGTGCTTAGGCACCATAAGGTTTATATGATTAGTCAGCATTTGGTTTCCATATATAGCAAAAATACGTCTGGAGAAAATATTCTTATACATATTTCCAGGCAATAGGATCAAAGAGCTCTCTAGGTTCTCAATTTTAATTTATCTTTTCATGCTCACTGTATAAGGAACATCAAAAGGAATCCCTGTTTGCGGGAGGGAAGAGAGCTTTTTGCTATGTAGCTTTGGGAACACCATTCATCCAGGCCAGCTTCAAATCCTGGCCTTTCTTCCTCTGTAGCATTTTTAAGATCTGAACTTTTGCTTTCATACCTACGTGTTCTTATCCAGGCGTGACTTCTTTCTTTTCTTGAATCCTGTGATCTCTCCCTTTCTTGTTTCCTTGATGCACAGAACTACCTCTCTTCTCCATCAGCATAGATCCCAGCTGCTAAGCTCATCTTCCTTGTCATTTTGATTGTCACAGCATTTCCCACGGTTGTGAATCCCTGTGTTGGTTCTTTCTGTGCCATACTATGTGCAAGAGTCTTATCCTTGTGTCTAAATCTTTGAACATTTATTCCTATCTCATATTTGTTTTTTCCAGTAATTCCCCCAACCTCTGCTCATACTTGTAACACCTCTCAGTATTCTTCCCTTGGGTGTTAGCTCTCAAAACATGCAAGATGGTTCTGAAGCTCTGTGTTTGTCATGATGTCTACTAGCAATGTGATAGCTAAGAATGCTTGAAGTTAGGGTCTGTGGAATGAGTTATATGTGTGGATTTATATTATCGTATTAGGTGCTATGTTTATGTATTTTTTTCTTGCACCTCAGATTTTTTCTGTTTCTTTAATTAGATTCTTAAGGCAATGTTTTGTAAACTTTTATGTTTTCAGAGTACACAATAAAGTGGGCACTACTGGAGGCAGTCAAAGGTAATTGTTGTTAGTAAGTAAGCAGTATACTTTAATCATAAAAATCCTTATAACATTTCCCTATGAGTGAACTTTCTGAAATGTTAGTATGCATAGGAACCCAAGACATTTGAGATCTTTTTGCATCACATTGTTAGAAAGGCCTTTTTTTTTTCTGCTGATAGAAGATCTGCATTAAAAAAATATAATTAGTTTGATTTCAGTCATCTACTCAACATTTCTAAGCTACTTGCCAAATGATCCCAGGTGTGGGATTGCAGCAGGTAATTTCCTGCGCTGTATTTGTGCGGATGATTTTCTGTGTTAGAAGATGATATCGGCTCACCTGGCCTCTCAGTGACAGAGAAATCCTTTGTTTATTCATTTAGTAGGCAGATTAACCCTAATGAATACGGCTTCCTGGAAATAGATACAGGGGACAATGGCAAAGTGAGGAGTGGGGAGAAATGGGGCGAATTCCCTTTTCTTTCTTCACTTTTAAATAATGGTAGCTTTCATAGCAGAGTGTTTTAAATCAGAAAGGAACGCAAAATATGTCAACTAGAAATTCTTGAATTTTAAACAACATCCTTTCTTTCATGGTTCAAAGAGGTACTGGGGCTTTCCTAGTAAGGAAAGTAAGTCTGGTGCAATTCTGCTGTATTGAATCTGCTTGAATGTTTTCTGCTGTTGAGAAGTAGCATAAAGTGGGCAAGAAGAATATTTACATAAAATGGAACTTAAGTCCTCGCTGTTGGAGGACCTGTGTGCATGTCTTATGTGGTTTTTCTTTACTGTTTTGTGGAATACATGTTTTTTATTTTTGTGAATTATGGTTTAATAATATAAACTTCCTTAGAAATAGGTCATAAATTGTATTAGCTAACCAGAGAAAATTGTTAGAACCTTAAAAGGCTCAAATTATTTCATTCTATTCCTTCTTGTTTCATAGGATTAAAAATTTGGAATGGTGTGTTAACATATACATTATGTTTGTTACCTGAGTAGCTGTATTATAAAAGATGACAATGTTCCTAGAAGGGTGATGCGGTATATCTTTTTTTTTTTTTTTTTCCAGTCATTCTTATATCTTGAGTTGACACAGAAAACTTCTAGAATGAACTACAAACAGTACAATTTCTTGTATTTTAGTTGTATGGATGTATTATGTATGAGGTTGGGGGGTTATAAAAGGCCATACTGGTATCAGTTTTATTTTAATAAATGAGTAATTTTTCAGATGTTGACGTGGCATTGGACTAATGTTCATAACATAATATGAGAATCTGCCTGCAAAGGTAGTGTAAGGTGAGTCTGAAGCCCTCAGAAACTGCAGGAAATACTGCCTTTGACTCTTAAGGGATATAAATCAGGCTTGGGAGGTAGTGTCATGGTATTATATGTGGATTCATTACAGTATCACTCAATTTATCTTAGGATAACATGAATATATTAATTTATTTGAGATCAAAGACAGAATAATGCAATGGCAAACTAAGTTATGTATCTGTATATGTTTTTATGCATATACACATTGAATAGTCAATATTTTAAATTAGAGGAGAATGTTTTACTCCAGATTACTGTTGCAAGCTACTAGTCAAAGTGTAGATGTAAGTACAATGAATGGTTTTGCTACGTTTGAGAGAAGAACAATTTCTTGCATTTTTATGTGACTGGTGCTCGAGATACATTATTCCCAAGACATGGATGTGTAGACACAGATGTGAAAATCTCTTAACTTCCAACCAAACTTTTCCAGATCTTATCACTATAATTTATTTTTTACTCTCTATAGACTAGAAAAAATGTCTTCTTTCGCATAACTTTATACATTTGAGGAAAAGGAAAGTTCTCTTCTACCACATGCTAAGTGTTGAAGATAGGATACTGTTGGCTTTAGCATGATGACTTATGTAGTTGCTTGTAAAAACTCTAGAGTTTCGGAAGGGAAGTGAAAAAACAGAATTTACCTTTCCATGAAGAATAAAAGTTTCCATTGTCTCTTAGTTCCTTGCTGAAAGTATAAATGTGCAGGCACAGATAATTTTTTGAAAGTGTACATTTATATATATGTGTGTGTATATGTGTATTGGATAGCAATAAATTACAAATGAATTTGTTTGCTTTGTATGTAGATTGTTTTATCCTTCTTAAAGCTACTATTTATATAACCTTTAACCAACAGAGAGTAGCCAAAGTATTTTCAAGAGTGAGAATTGTTTTTCTGGCTGGTGTGTGTAACAACCTAATTCACTCCAATTGCGTGGCACAGTGTGTGCTCGTACTGACCACACTGATACGCAATTCGCCAGAGATTTTTTTTCACTGCATGTTAAAGCTCAAAATAGATGTATGCCACCTTAGGTGTCATGAAAATAGAACTTGCGATAACTAAATAAATTTAGTGGTAACTAATTACTTTCAAAGATGTTGACACAGTTGCAGAAAAGGAATGTCGCAGATTACCTTTTAAAGCAGTGTGGACTGTCTGTCTTAGCTGGTTTTCTCCCCCCCTCCACCCCCCTTTAGTGAAAACCAAAGGACAACAGTCATTATACGATTCTGTACTTTAAGTATTTTCATAATCCAACATAAATTGGCCCACCCAAGGATTATGTCTGTTTTATAAGGATGTGTTTATATAGTCATTGGGTGAAAGATTGCAGAAGTTGAACCACTAGTTTTGAAAGTCGAGCCAGACCAGGAAAAATCAGGATACAATTTGGCACTTATGGAGACTAAATGATTTCCTTTTTAGCTGCTGATTTCTACTGGGAAATGTATCCTTGGACTGAAAATTGCATCCGGAAAAATGTTTATGTAGTGTTTTTCAAATGACTGATTATTCCTCTAACCTTTAACATGCACTGTGTGTGATTTTGTTCCTTATTAACTCTTTCACAACCAAATGAATGATTTCCTTCACTGTAAATAAAATAAAGTGTATATTTCACTTCATGGAATATTTTAACACTGTAATACCACAAACAAACAAAAGACAAGCCAGGAATTTTATTGAGTCAGTAACACAGGGAAATCCAGCTCTTCTTTTCTGTCAGGCTTTCCTGGAAGATAAGTATCTGGGTATGACGGTGAGGCAGGCAGAACAGACAACGTTTTATCCTGACTACTACACAGAGGAGAACAAAAATGTTCCTAACATACCATTAGATGAAGTCTTCTGCCAGCCAGGGGAGATTTCCCCAAGGCATGAGTCTGAGGTAGAGGGAATGTACTGCCAACTACTGGCTATTACTTGCTGCTGAATACAGTGAATTAATTCATTGTAGGCTTGGGGTTTGTCTGCGGGGGAATTGACTGGTACAACTATAACAGAATAAACAATTTTAGAGTAGCTCCACAGATGCATGCTCTGTCTGGAGTTAAAATGATTTCAGTGGAGTCATTTTCACGTAAAGACATAACACGTTTCACGTTTCACTGTAATAGTGCCAGACAGCATCCTTGTGTAGAACATGTTTATGATGTGTTTTTTCTTGAATCCAGAATCTCACGGATGTAGGATGCAAGCTTGCGTACAGGCTATTGTAATTCCTCCCTGTGCTGTATTTTGTGCAAGAGCCAGACTATATCCCCCTTATCTGAATGAGGAAGCTGCAGATGACCTTGTGAAACCTCACAGGGGGTAGGGGCAAGCCATGTGTCTTTAAAAGGCATTTGAAGTGGTCCTAGCTCGAGTGGGTAGCACACTAATAAATGAAGGTGTCTGAAACCTTATTTTTCATTTTGGCAGACTGTCTGTAAATTATGCTTGGTGTCTTTCTGTATAAAAATATACAGAAATTCAAGATTAGTTGAACCAGTTTCTGTAAAAATTATCATCCAGTTCATCACAAATGATGTACTTGGTAAAAATTGCTTGAGTGGAAAAGGGGACCTAAGAAAAGCACAGTAAAGATAGTCTTATAATAGCTGTTCCTGATGGTCTCATCCAAAAGGACAGGTTTGTATCCTGAGAGAGGAAGTAGAGTTGGAAAGAAATGAAATTCCAGACCCACAAATCTTGATTTGAATTCAGGCAAAGATGTCCGCTTCTCTAACTTCCAGGGGCCCTGTACTGGTAGTAGCATTCATGATCATAGGATGATCCATCTGTAGTTCTGATAGAAACTTGAGGATTAGACAATGAAAAATAAAAGCTGATATTCCTTGTAGCAATAGTGTTGGACATTCTTGCCATGGTGGGGAAAAGGGGAAATGCCTGGGAGCTACTGCTTTCTTTTATTTCTTCTTCTAGTTCTTTTTGATCATTTCTCCTGCACAGTTTTGTTTTCTTACGCATCAGGGAAGATTTGTATTTATACGCACACAGAGGATGCAGCCTTGCTTACTTCAGATAGCTCTCACCAGGAACAGCAATTCCCAGGCAGTCTTTTTTGTTTGAGGTAATAATGGTTTTAGGAAATTCTTAGAATGTTAACAGTCACATGTCTTTTAACCACCTATTGATGGAGTGAAATTTGGCAGACGACAGAGGAACCTTTAGTTTTATTTCTAAATTCTAAATCGCTCGACAGCTGTATAGAATCCCCAGAATTTATGAGATCTGAATGTTGGGGTTTGGGTTTTTTTTTCACGTGGAACCCAGCAGAGTCTCTGATGGAAGCTGTTGACCCTTCTTTGTGCTGTTTCTTTACTGTCTCGTCAAACATCTGGAAAACAGCATGTTTGCAGTCATTTCACAACATAATTTTGCATTTACATCATGTGTTATCTGGTAAAGTTTTCTTGTTTTTTCAAGAAAAAAAAAGAAAAGAAAAGAAAAATCAGCAACTCTAAGGCTGCCATAAGGTCAAGTGGTGTCGGTGGATGCTGCCTGTACTAAACATATGTTTAGCTCAGAAAAGCTAAGGCAGTTCCCAAAAATTTGGTAACCATTATAGTACTTCCTAAGTGATTTCCGGATGTCAGGCCCTAGGTGGAGGGGGATGGGGCCGTGTTGAGTTTTCTACAGCTTTCCACGAAAAGGATTTAGTCTGGCAGCTGATTCAGCCAAGGAGCAAATCACGCAAGGCAGAGCTAGACAGGAAACGCTTCTGAACGTGCTGTTTTGAGAGAGGATCATGAGATCAGGCAAGGAGCTGTGAACTTTACATGCAAGCAAGGCCAGATAGCATTGCGCTAGCCACCTGAGGGCTTAGAAATAAGAAAGGAAATTAAAGGATCATTTAAGTGGAGTGGGACCAGACAACATAAATGACAATTTTCATGTTTCAAAAGGGAGCACTGAAGTATATTGAATTCTTTGAAGTAAAGAAACACAATAGATGTAGAGAATATTTTTGTTAGATTCCATACTCTGATTTAACAGCTTTTCTAATATAACTCGTCTCTAACTCTTAACTTTCCTGAACCACCCATTTATAGCACTCACACTGTTAGTCTCCCTAGATTGAATACTGTATGTTCCTTTTAACCATCTGAAATTAGTTGCTATGCTTCAATGACTTCTAAGTTCAAACACATATTAATTAATGAGCATAGTTGCCAGGTTATTTACTTTTATTTTGATTAACAGGAAGTAGTAAATGTTTTTATGTTGCTCACTGTAACCCCTTTAAATGTAGTAAACTTGGGTGTGAGCCTAGAACCCTTTAAAAGCGCATGATTAGATAACAGCGGAGGTTATATCTCTTTATTTCCCCTCCATTTGACCTTCATGTTTCTGTCAGAAGCCACTGCATCTCAGTGGTGCTCTCCGTTGCTTACAAATAGTTTGGCAAGGGTCAGTGGCAAAGCGATGTGGATCCTGCCACTCTTGAATCCTAAAGAAACGTTTTAGTAACATGACAGATTCTCTCCTAATAGGAGACTTGCAAAGCAGTGAAGCAGGCTGTTGCCAAAGCACAGGACCATTATCCTTTCTTGATTTAAATCAAGTTAAACCCAGAGTCCAAAGCTGTGTTAAAACTCTATATGAGACATAGAATTTGAGATGTACAGTACTGTGGCTATGCATCCTACCATAAAAATATCACAGGCACATGCAAGCCTCAGGAGACCTCAAAATTTAGGCCATGTAGAAACATTTGCAGGTGCCCTTCTTTAATTTTCAGCTATAACTGAATCTGTATTATAGTTTATGTAGTCCAAAATTTATAGAGAAAATGTAGACAACAGTAGACAATTCTGTTTGTTTTGTTGGTTTAGTACTGTAGGTGGCTCTTCTGCGGTAATGCTTATTTTCAGTACTAGAGCCTGGTCATTGTGGATGGATACGATTTTGGACATTCTCAAGCTTTGGAAGCAGCGCGGTGGAAGATTCCTCTCCCTGTGATCTTTCCATGTATGGCCAAAATTGCTTTATCTACGTCGGCCAGGTTTCCAGGTACCATAGAGATGAGTCTTAACAGGGAAAAAATTGTGGATGGCTGCAATTGTGGTTTTGGAAAAGCTTACTCTGGGATTTTTGTTTAACAGCTATTGGATACAAGGATGCTTAGTTTGCTAATTTGGATGCCAATACTTAGTATGGTTTTACGGCTCACAGTTATTTCGTAGTGGTGCTGGCATCCAAGATACTTGGGAAAAAACAGAAAGGTTTTGGGTGTGCATTTGGGGTTTTGTTTTTTTTTTTCTATGATGTGTTTGGCAAGCATTGAAGCAGACTTGGGAATTTGGACAATTTTAAGGAGTAATTATGATTATTGAAATACTAATTGTTTCTGCAGTTGGAACATGGATCAGTATTTTTAAAAGGGTTCAGATGCAGGAAGGCCATCATGAGCACAGGTACCCTATTCAGATATTTTCCATTTAAGCTGACAGTTGTTTAGGAGATATGTTCATAAATGGTCTTTTGTTTTAAAAGAAATGGACAAAAATACTTTCTTCTTCCATTGCATTAACTGGGAAAGAAGTTGTTTTGGGAGCATGTTATCCTCTATCAGTTTCTCTTTCCTCTTCTCTCAGTTTCATCACATACTAACCTTTTTCTCCAAAAATTGTAGGACTACAGCACTAGGTGTTACCAAGTTTGTTTCCTTGAATGCTTCCTAGTAGGAAGCAGAAGTGAAATAAACTGAATTAGCTGAGCCAAGTTCAAGGGTGATAGCATGTTTCCTGTTTATCAATAAAGTACCCTTAATACAGTGAGAACAATTTGTGTGCAAGAGGCTTTTAAGTAATTTCTCAGACTGCAAGTCCTGCTAAGCCTAGAAGGTAGTGATGGTTCACTGACTTATTATTTTTATGTAGGCCATTCTTCCTTGAGGCCACTAAGCCTTCAGGTTTCTCCAAGCCTTTAGTGGTCTGCACTTCGCTGTTATTCTTTCCCTGAGAGTGCTGATTAGTGACTTGCGGTATGGATGCTGATTTATCGCAGCCGAGAGTTGCCCCTTGGGGGCTGAGCAGAAACACTCATGAAGGAGCCCTGATTAAAAAGAGTGGTAATGAAGACAAATGTTTCAGAGGGAGTCAAGAGCAAACCAGGCCTTGGCATTCCCACTGCTCCTCTGAGCTTTTGGAGAGGAGGTAACAGTGGCCAAAGGAAATATTTCCCCCTTGTTGTTTATTTCTCATGGCACTGGAAAAATTTTTCTTTTCCTCCTGGGTGTTCTAACTCTCACTTGTTAACTGCTTTTCATGCAGGGTTGCAATTAACCCTTGGCAGATACTTACCATGTTCCCTTTATATTCACTCTATACATAAAGAAGTTTTTATGTTTTGACCTGTTAACCATTTTAAGATTCTTTAAACTTGACAGTTTCATCTAATTTCTCACATCATTAAATTGTACTTTATTTTCCAACAGTCCATTCACATGAGGTTTGGTGTTTGTTTGATATCTTTAATCATCTTTTTTCTCCACTGCCTTTTTTAATAAGGAAAAGAATGACAAAAAGTAATGCTTACAACCTAGTTTTAAATCAGAGAGAGGTCAGAAGGCTCCTATCTAGCGTTGGGCGTGTAACCAAAGGCAGATTTCAAAAGTGTGTTGGTAGGATCTAGATGGTCAGACACTTGCATTAAACGGGAATTCGAAACAAAAACAAATGTAATGATTTCACTCTGTTGTAGTCGTTTAAATTCTGTAGTTTTTTTTCATTTTTAAAGATCAGCATATGGGCTATAATTAGCATATGAACTAAAAAATTAAGTACATGGAAAAACATTCCCTGATTTTATTGGTCTTTGTATTATGTCTGTAGAGATTAGGTAGGCCTGTTAAAATCTATCCTAATCTCTGCAATTACTTTCTTCTCAGATTTTTGTTCATATGAGGATGCTGTTGATCCAGAGAGGATATATATCCACTATAAGAACGTTTATTAAAGGAGGAGTGACTGGCGGAGAGCTGTAGCATAGTGCCCAGCCGGCCTTTGCGCTCTACTTTTTGACTGCATGTAGTGCAGGTGACAGTTTCTGAACAGGCTCATAGGAAAATTCAGGTTGGAAGGGACCTCCGGCGGTCTCTTGTCCAACCTGCTACTCAAAGCAGGGCCAGCTATGAGGTCAGGCTCGGTTGCAGAGGGATTTATCCAGGGTAGGTCTTGAAAACCTCCAAGGACAGAGTTTCCACAGCTGCTGCAGGCAGCCTGTCCCAGAGCTGGACTGCTCTCTGGTGAAAAGTTTTTCCTTAAATTCGACTGGACCCGTTCATGTTTCAACTTATGCCCCTTGCCTCTCCCCCTCCCTCTGTGCAGCACTGTGAGGAGCCTGGCACTGTATTCCGGATCTCCTCGTAGATATTGGAAGGCTGTTTTAATGTCCCCCGGAAGCCTTCGCTTTTCCAGACTAAACAAGCCCAGTTCTCAGCCTCTCCTTGCAGGACTCTGCCGGGGGGGCTAAAACTGGAGGCAGTGGTTCAGCGAGCGCTAAGCAGAGGGGGGAATAATCGCTTCTTGAGTCTGCTGGCTCTGCTCCCCTTGGTGCGGCCCAGGATGCCGGTGCACACTACTGGCCACCAGGACCTCCAAGCCCTTTTCAGCAGAGCTGCTCCCCAGGCAGTCTGTCCCCAGCCTGTGTTGTTGCAAGGGGTTCTCCTTGCAAGGTACAAGACTTTACGTTTCTCCTTACTGAATTTCATCAGGTTCCTGTCAGCCTGTCCCTTCTGCCTGCCTAGGTCCGTCTGAATGGCAGCCCTGCCCTCGAGCACTTTGATAGATCCCCCTAATTTGGTGTCATCTGCAGACTTGACAAGAGTGCACTTCGTTGCCTCCTCCAAGTCAGCTAAAAAGGGCAGGTCCTGGGGCAGGCCCCTGTGATACTATTGTCACCAGCCTCCAGGTAGAGGGTGACCCCATTAATCGCTATCCTCTGAGCGTGTTCATCCAAAAATGATAATCAAGGCGGAAAGGAAAGGTGCTGCTGGGAAACTGTCTGTGATCTTACATCTTAGACAAATCTGATGAGCAGCACCACAGAGATGGGGGCATTAGTGAATGTGGGAAGCATTTCTGTATAATCCTTTCAGCTTTGCTACAAGTCTGTGTTTTGGGTTTTTTTTTGTTTTTTGTTTTCCTTTACTTCAGGAGACTCGTGGTGAGCTGAACGCTTCCCGAGCAGTTAGAAGCACGTATGAAATCAACCTACTTTAATCAACATCAAAGGCTAGGGATCCTAAGGTTTGATAAGGTCTTCTGCTGTTAGTGTTCCTACTCCCTTTCCACCTCCCTTCCACTCATTTTAAACACCAGCCCTGAAGATGTGAAAGCTGTTCTTGGAAAGGTGTGGGCAGAGTATTTTTCAATTGGAAATACTGTCAGGTACAAGATATCTCAGGTTAAAAAAAAGTTACAATTCCCCTGGGGTAAGATGAAGAAGATTTAGGACAGTAGATTTATTTCGGAAGTTTGGAATATCACCTAAGAGTGTATACCAAAGGAAGAGAATCCCACTTAAGTTGGGCAATTAAGGAATGTTTTGCTCTTGATTATAAGGAAAAAAGTTATATCAAGAAAACAACCATTAGGGTTCCAGTCCTGCTACCACTCAAGCCAATGAGAACTATGTACTTTAGAAGCAGCACTGTGCCGTTGTACAGCTTTTAGCAAAAAAAAAATTGGACATTTTAGGATTTTATGGATATCTTGGTTATACAGTAACCTGCTGAGGGAGGGAGAAAATAAGAGAAGAAGCTATTACTCTAACTAATATACCTCACCAGGGAGAAATATGTGTGTGTATTAAGTTGCATAGAAAAGGGCCTTGAACACATTGTGGAATTATGTATGTGCTTGATTTTACTCTAGTGAATTTTTTTTTCTATTCTGATCATTGGGATTACTTTTGTGCAAGTGTTCTCAGGAGAAGGGTCTAAGTTTGCATTAACTATTAACCAATTACCCATACTTTTTGTTAACCACACACACCTACATACATTAAAAACCATTATTTCTGCCAGTTGGACTTTATTGTACTAGAACATCCAGGGATACTTATTTAATTAGTCTCATCCTTCCAAAATACGAGAATGTAAAAAACATTTCCACCATGCATTTTAAGACTTAACAAGAAAACAAAATTTAAGGTTCTCTAATATCAGTTTGTCCAACTTAATTATTTTATATCATAATGACATAGAATGGAATAACATTAGTGACTGTGCACTTCACAATAGGTGAAGGACGATATGTGATTTAATGCCATATTTTAAAAGTAGGTGTTAATCCACATAGTTTTGAAGCATCCAAATAACACAGGAAGCCTTCAAAAGTGGTTAAAGGAATCTCAAGGGCTTACGAATTTTTTTAAGTCACTTCTGAAAGGTGTCTCTGTAAGCCTGTGAAGACACTGTTTTGTAAACCTTGTAAAATTCATCATTTTAGCAGTGTGTGCTTAATTAAATTTATTTCACAACTATATGGAATTAAAAAAATGCTGGTTACACATTTCTAAATGAACAGTCACATGAGGTCTTTTTATGACATTAAAAAACTGTTAGGTATAAAGGGGAGATGTATCTAGTTAGTAATAGTGTCTGGAACATTAAAAATTTGCGGCAACTGGTGTAAGCTTAATGGCACCAGCCTGTGTCTCAGAGCCATTGCACTATTCAGAATTTTGGAAATTTTTGATTTTAAATCTGATTAACTTGTGGGTGTTGGAGAGCTAGTCTGAGGCTGGCATTGCTGCACTAGTCAGATTGCATCACCATCAGCTGCCCGCTAATTATCAAGAAATTTATAGCTGCATTAGGTAAATGTCACTTCACTGCAGTGGCCTGGAATAAGAGCGTTTTCTGCTCTGAATTAGCACCATCGGCACGTCTCAGTGAGAGTCTATCCAAGCAAGCTAAGGGCTTTATTTATGCACAAGCATATTAGGGTTTTAAGAAAGGGTAGCTGAAAGATGTTATATTCCTTTTTTTGAACTGTAACATCTCCCCATCAAAAATGTGTATTTATTCATTATGCATAATCACATGTGAAGTGTTTAAAAATAATTTGCTAATGCCAGAATGGCTAGATCTGCATTCAGTAACCTAATGTTGTACGTGTACTTAATCTCCAGGAACTCTTCAGAAAGATGCTCAGAACAATGATTATTTGGTTTGTATTCATTTTGGTAAAATTCCATGTTAGGTGACATAGTATTTTTGAAAATATGATTGAGTATTGTTAAAAACTGTGGAATTAAATAATTTCTCTTGGATTCATATTTCTGAGTTGCTCAATAAGACAGTAGCCTACGACTGAGGTTTTGGGCAAACATTTGCTGCTATATTTAATAATGGAAGCGGGGGGGCACACATTTGTCTATTCTGACGTGCAAACCTCTCTCTTGGCAAAAGCTGCGGGATCTCGCATCCCGAAAGAATGAAGATAAAGAAACTCAAAGATAAAAAACCCTTCTTTCCTAATGCACTGGGAATGGGGTGCCTAGTTCTCCCAAAAAGTTGTTCAAAAGACCACTCTGAAATTCATCATGCTTCAGAATGATGCCAGAATATCTGAAGAGTATGGCACTATGAATTAATGAATACATACTGAAATGGAGTGTGGCTGCTTTTCTGTGAATGACAGCATCTTAACAATTGCATACAGAAAAAATAGAAGGCCACTGAAAAAATTATTCTCAAATTTTAGACAAACTCACCTTTTACATCTGTTTTAAAGAACTAAACAGCTTTAGTGCTCCTTCTGCATTTCTCTACCTTAAAATTGAGCATAAACTCTTGAAAGTTCACTTTTAAAAAATATATGAGCTTAAGCTATGCCTGGAATAAATTTTTCAGGTAAATTCTAAATCCCTGGATTATTAGAAAAATGTAAAGAGAATCTTTGAACTTTTGTTTATGGTGTTGCTTACTTGCATCTCTGTAATAAATAACATGAAAACAGTCAGAACTTGTATTTTACTAATTTTATGCCACTTCTGCTGGGTGGTAACCTGGATTATGTGTATTTCATATTCGTCTTAGGTACACTCCCAAAACACTTCCTTAATTATGTCTCCTTTCACAACTAATCCTATAAGGGAAGAAATCAAAATTGCAGTCAAAGTATTACTTTTAGTAGCTGAGCCAAAATGCTTTTGCTCAATTTTTGGATGCTTATCTATGCAGGAAAGGTACCTACCACATACTGCTATTACATGGTAGACTTGCTGTAATTAATTAGAAAGTAGAAGAGATTTAAGGAAAGTCGCTGTCCGGTATTAGACACTTGGCTTCCATTCTATTCTTACTCCTGATGCTTTTATGGTTCAAAGTGATATAGATGAGACAAAGCTTGCATACTATATTCAGTGGGTCTTTCTTCTAGGTTAGTAACACAAGCATTGGCACAGGCCAACTGAACCACTTACTTCAAAAGGATCTTTTTATTAGATAAGAGCAGATACTTACACATTGTAGTCAGAGGAATATAATTTTTACAGAAGACAATTTCTGCCTGCAGGTCTATTTCAAGGTTGTATTGAAGTTGCTTTCCTTTGTTCTTCATAAGATGCAAAACCTCATAACCTCCCCATCCCCCATATCTCCCAATTCCAGCATCCAAGTGAAGAACTGAAATTCCGGAGGTAAATTCAGTCTTAAACAGGTTTGCTGTAAGCATTAAAACTATCTTGTGAGGGAAGGGCTCATCTCCTCTCCCTGCATAGTTGATGGTATATTATTCTTCCCTGTATGTTCAGTAAAAAAACAGTGATCGTTTTGTTTTTTACATATAGTGTATTTCAGTGTTTAATTACCTTCTCTTATGTGAGATCTAATTTTACTGGGAATTTTGAATTTGACTCCAGTGGAGCAAGATCAAACCATAAAAGCAGGTATCAATCAGTTGTACATCGTAAGCAGCTTACACTGACATATTGAACACAGTTCTCATGATCCACATTACTTATGGAAAAGTCTGTCTTGCTCATGGATGGTTTGCAGGTCTCTGGTTTTGCTTCCTATCTTGTTATATTGCCCAGGTACATTCATTCTAAAAGAACGCTGCAAAGGAGCCATTTGTAAGAAATTATCCATTCCGTCAGAAGGTTACATGTCCCCTAAGGGACATGGACAGGAAGCCTGATGGAAGTTTGTTCTCCCCTGGAAGGTTGTATTTATCTGTTTGTATTTGATAGCTTAATTATATTAGTAGAACTTTATTTGACTTACCATTATTCCACTTAGATACTAAGGATAGGAAGGAACTAAATCTGAATTGACTGTTTCTTTACATCATTCCTGCAAGACTTGTCAAAGTTTAGCCCATGTTATATATGAAAGTAGTTCTCCTTATCGTCTGGAGAAGCACTTGGCTTGTTGCAAAGTTGAAAATCAAGGTAAGTGGTGTCTTCAGTGATACAAGTCCTAAAATACCTGCTTTTTTGCTGGGGGGGAAAAAAAATATATATATATATGTATGTATATTTTTTTAGTCAATATTTAGGAGTGCCTTGAAATCTACATGAAAGGACTAAATAGCTGAAATAAAATAAAATGAAAGAATACAAGAGAAAGAGAGTCCATTGGAGATGAAAAAAAAGTATTGTTGCTGTATATTTTTCCATATATATATATTTATGTATATAGATATGCACACATGTATCTTTCAAAATCGTATCATTAGTCTTTGAAACCTAATGCACCCATCTGTTTAGCCAATAAATACTATTTGGATAATGCAAGGTCAGCAAAGTCTAGATTGCTTCTTTGGGTGTTGTTAGATATCCACCAAAACTTGACAAAAGTAACATCCTACCACCTTTGCAGTAAGCTAACGAGCCAAGAAAAGTTCTGAACAAACTGTTGCTGGCTTTGTTCTGTTAACATCAGCAGACTTGGGATCAGCAGATGTTTTTTTGGTCCTTTTCTTCTAGACCGCATTAGTGGTCTAGATTGTGTGAAGATAATAACCTGACAAAGTCCAAGCATGTTAAGATGTGTGTGCGTATATATGTGGTTTTGGCAAAATGCATGGAATTTCCCAGGTTCTCTATATGGGTTGTATCTGTCTCTTTTGTTTTACTTCAGCACTTGTCATTTTTCATGAGAAATACTCATGATAATTACTCAAATTCATATTCATTCTCATATGAATTACTATGATAGAGCAGAACAGTGGGCTAGTTGTTTTGTCAGAGGCTTCATGGTAAGATGCAGGAAATTCCATAGTTTGTCTACTTCAAAATAAAGTTATTCCTAGTTTTATGATCTGAGATCCTGGGACTTAGGTAGGTATAGCTTTTCATGCCTTTCCTCCTCCGTTCATAGTTTATAATTATTTTCAATGACTAATAAATAAAACTGATTAATTTGTGGGCCTCAAAAAATCCTGTGGCAGTGAGTTCCAGTGACTTAGTGTTTCTCCTCATCTATGTAGACATCACCTGAAGGTGATTGACTCTTCACTTGTTCTCGTGTGTTGTTGCTTTAAAAAATAACTGCTTTCCTGGTTGTATAGAAACTCTCCTGCAGAGTGAGGATACCTGATAATGCTGCCTTCTCAATGGGAAAATAGTCATGAGCCAAAACAAAGTAAGCACAGAAATTCTGTTCCCTGACTCTAGCGATCACCTACAGGAGGCTTGTTTTCCTTCTAGGTTCTCTCTCACTGTAGCTCTGTTGCGTTCGGTCCCTTTGCAATATGTATTCCTATTCTTTGTAAACCAAGATCATTCTCTGTTCCAAAAGTTAAAACATTCCTGAGACAGAAAATAGCTTAGAAGATTTGCTTCAAAAGGTTCCTAATTAGTCTGTGTATTTATGGCATTCATTGTAAATGCTAGTCTCCCGGGAAGCAGGTAAGCACAAGACAAGTGCTGTGCGAGGGAGATGATAGCTTATATTGAGATACAGAAAGAGATTTAACAATTGATGTCCATTCAGTTTGTGATTCTGATCACTGGTTAATAGTTTGGAATTGGGTAAGTTGCTTTTTTGGAATGCCAAAATGTACTGCGTGTGTCCGTGTAACAACCAGTGGAGAGCTCCTCATCTGCGATAGTAAATTAATAAACAGACAGACTTTTTTGCATAAAACTTTTATGCTAGTGCTTTTCTGTAAGAAATGTCCTTATATAATTAGGTATATTACAGTAGCATGAATTTATAATAAATAGAAATATAATCTGGCATTTGGATATTGCATGACTTAAAATATAGTTATGTTCTAATTGGAAGTGTTCTGGCAAATGCTCAGTGAGCAAAAGACGCTTTTTCCTCTAAATTTTATCTGATTGGTCATTTTGAAAATGTATTGTCCATTTGATGCAAACAGAATACAAAATGGATAAAATATCTCTTCATACAAAATAAATGCATTTTTGATCATAGCAATTTATTGCTAGCTTTTACCATGTTTGATATAGAGTTGCTCAGTATTAAACATGATGCTTTAAAAATATTTTATTGAAAGTTTCCAAATACACATGATTTTGAACATCTTTACTGACAATTGCTTTATCACGGGCCTTGATGGAAGTGAATGACAATTTTCACGTTTGCTTGAGACATTCTTTGTTTGCAGACAGAGACACTATTAGGATTTTATTCATAATCTAAGTACAGTCTCACAATTTTGGACTAGTTAACCAGGCTAAGGTGGCAATGCAAGGACATGGCAGCTAGTCCCTGCGGGGCAAGTGTAATGCTGGAATCTTTAACTTGTGTCTCATCCCAGTTTGGATCAGGCTAGGTATCCTGGTTTGCATATCATCCTCTGGACTGTTACTCATAGTCTGGCATCCTGTTAGACCTGTGTCACTGCTGGATTTAAGCTCAGTATTTTGCTTACACACTTAGCTCTTAAATCCTCATTAGCTAGCTTGACAGCCTGAAAGGACACAGGACGCTTGTATTTGGTTCAAGTTTTGTGCCCTGGTGAGCTAGTTAGAAATGCGAGAACCAACATTTCAACAACTGTCACGGCTGCTTTCTTTTCTTTAGAAAAGTGGTGCTTGAGCAGTTCCTATTCAACAGCAATATGTTGAATGCAAATAATTAGTGTTAATCCAGCCTCATTGTTCTAGCGTCAAACGCAAAAGATGAATCCAGTCAGTATGACAGTGTGGTAAATCGTGTTTGTCTGTTTGCCTTGAATATTAGGTTGTCCTTTGCCTAATTTCTGAGCTATCATTTTAGCTTACACTTTTCGTTCTCTTGCAGGCTTTGTGTAGGAACGAAAGCATTCCAGTTCAGTTCAGTTTTCCCTGTGAGGTGAGGACTTTTGTCCTGTATTTATTGTTATGTAATGTTGTGCTGCTTTCAGTGAAGAAGTAGAGGGAAAAATTGTCTGCCAATATGACTGTGATATTTGGATGTTTTATCTCATTTCTCTTCTGACTAACCTAACTTTGACGTTATTCGTGAGCTCAAAGCCTTGCTTGCGTTGTTCTTGCTAGTAGAAAACATAGCTAGGATGTAGTGGGTAATTGAACCCAGATGCATTGAAGGCTGCTCAGCCAGACTGTTATTTTAGCCTACACTAGTAGCTTTTTTAATACGAGTTTGACCTTACTTTGAAACATTCTCAAAATACCATACTTTAATATCAATTTATACACTGTTGCAGATGGGGCAGAGTCATTCAAAAAAGTAATGAAACACTTTCTACCTGTTAATATAGCAGATACAGAAAGAGTTTTGGAGTTAATTTATGTATTTAAGGAAACAAGTTTTACATGCTGCCTTTCTAATTGGAGCGTTATCACGTGCATGTAGTTAGAATCATTACCACCAGGGAAAAGCGTATGTCGTCTTTAACTGTATGAGTTACCTTCCCCTGCCTGTGAAGCAAGGGAACACACTTGTTAGGGAAGTTTTAGGTACAGAGTGATGCAAAGATTTACCAACAGTCAATTTCAGTAATGTATTAAACAGAGTTTAATAATTGTGGTACATATTCATCTTAATTATGTTTAATGGGATGTAAATGTTTAGTGTATGTGTTCTGTGAGCTTAAGCTGTGTTAGTATCACAGCTTTGAAATACATTCCTGATTTCAAAACAAAAAAAACCCCACATTTCATGACAGTATGGTAGATTTGATTTTTTGACATACCTGCAAGGTACTTTCCATATCCAAACTGCATTTTTCTAGAAGAGGAGCTGCCGCATTTCCCTCCTCAATACATGCTTTATCAGTAACAACTGAACACAAAGAAAACTTTTGTATAATTAGATTTCCTACAAAGATAGCATCTCTCTTTCTTTCTGCTTATCCAGAACCGTTTTTCATTCATGATTGCTCTGGTCAGGTGGACCTTAGTTACCTTCAGCACATAACTGTCCAAGTGTCCTTTGTCAAGCGATGGCCGGAAGCTCAAGTTTTGAGGTTGTACATCAACAGCCTGGAGTAAAGTAATAAAGAAACCATGTTTTGTGGTAGGTCTTAAAGTTAAATACTTAAAATTGATTAGTTTTCTCAATTTTGCTCTAACTTAGGGTTAATCCTTTCTAACTACTCTTCGTGGAGCAGAGAAGGGATATTTAAAGGATAATGAAAGTGAGGGAGTGGAAGTTATTTTGAATTCTTGTTGAAGTATTACTATACATACTTTGCAATGTCAGCTCAAGTGAAATGGTATTGCCATTAGTTTCAAGCTGTAATCCTTTGCTTCTTGTAAAAAATGAAGCTTCATTCAGACTGATGGTGGCAAACTGCTTTAAACCTGTTTGGCTTTGGGCAGTGCAGCTTAAAATATAGAAAGTGAGAAATTAAAAATGGTTTAGTGTTTTTCTTTCTGTTCTCTTATCAGAAATGTTCATTCAGACTATAACAACTGTTAGAACAAGATAACAACTTCAGGCCAGCTGTCAAATGTTTACCATTATCAAACCTCTCCCTAGGGTAAGATGCGACTTTGGCTCGCCTCACCGGCAGTAATTTAATTTTTCCTTCGTTCTGACTCGGAAATGGCAGCATTTTTCAAAGCTTCCTCCCACTGATGGCTGAAATTTTCCTTGTGAAATGATTTCCACCAGTCTTGAATCTTTCTTGCTTCTGCCGTCTTCACCTTTACTGATGGTTCTGCAACTCATCACCAGCTATGCAAACTGACAGTTCACATCCTGGGGCAGCAGCCGGGTCTGGCCTGCAGAAAGGAGCAGCCTGACCAAATTTACGCTCACAAGATCTCTTAATTCACAAAAGCATTTGCTCTAGTTCCTGTTCTCTGCTGCAGGGGCTTTTGGGGGGGCTAGCAGGAGAACGGTCGGAGGAGAAGAGAGGCACTCTTCACACTCTACTGAGTACACAGTCTTTCGAGATGAAAAACAGACGGAAAGAGACATTTCCAGCCATCTTGCTGATCTGTGCAGGGGTTCACTGAACTGTGCAACACAGCACCAGACCCATGTATCATTTAATGTGCTAATTTCTTCCCTCTCCCCCCCCTCCTTTTTTTTGAGTGAAAGAGGCTTTCATTTTGTTGACAAGCATATTAAAATTAAAAGTGGAAACAGTTAAAGGAGAACCTAAAATGTAAACCTAATACCCACCAGTTACTCCCATCTTTGACATCTAGGGCTATGGAGAGATCTGCTTAGTTTTGAAAAGCCTCTGACAAATGAGAATAGTCAGAATAAGTTTTCTTTTTGGTCTGAACTGCACGTAGCATTTTGAATTTTTTTTCTCCCCCACAAGCTGAAACATATGCCATATGCTTGCCCAAATGCTTTCCCTTGTTGCACTGCAAGACAAATCCGAAACTTTTGATATAGTCTTTTCTTAGACAAATATTTTGTTCCTTTTCCTTCGCAGCCACTCCCTCCCACCAAGGGCAGTTTGCAGCCAGAAAAAAGTGATGCTTCCCTCGCAGTTCCACTGCAGCGCGACCATTAGCACAGCCAGGGTGTGCTTGCTCAGTAGCAAAAGGTCATTCAAACACTTTTTTGGTATTCTTTGGCTCTCTGTTGGAAGCTTCTCCTAAGAATAACCCACTTTACATTTCTGTGATTACTTTGGAGAAAAAATGTGCAGTAATACCAGAATGGAAATTTTTTTTGGGGGGGTGGGAAGGGAGGGAGGAACGAAACATTCCATGTAATTTGATCACAGTCCTATAGTATTTGCTTTGGTACTTTCCTATCATTAGCTATCCAGTTGTTCAAAGGCAGCTGCAAAGTCTGGTAAATTAATATATGTTGTAGTCAAAAGTTTAGACAGAAGGAAAAGTTAACTTAGCGAGTTTGTACTAAGATATATGCTGATCTCTCTAACTGGTATTCTAATTGAAGATGAAGGAATTTTTAGCTCTTCTCGTGTGTAAAAGTAATCCTGTCTTTCAGTAACAGTAGAGGTTTACAAAAAATACATTTTTAAATGGCGTATTAAATTGTTAGCATTAATTCGACTTGTATTTTCTGTTTTATTCTGAGCTTTTAGGCATGGTGAGAAACATGGCAGAGATTTGAGAACAGGGCAGGGAGGGGTCAAATGTATCATATGCGTGGATTCCAGCAAACAGGATTTCTGAAAGAGTGCACAGGCTTTAGAAATGTGAATTAAAATAAAATTTTCTTTTGCATATGTTTTTAGAGGCACGCAAAGCAGTGATCACTGGTCAAGATATTTGTCATCTTAATAAACTGGCAATATAGAAAAATAAACATGAGTCTTATCAGCCTGCATTTTTGTTCAGGATGAAAAGTGTTTGAAGAAAAATCATAAAGGAATCCATGGTAGCTCAAGGAGGTTAAACTCAACAGTTGTTTCCTTTGAAGTGTATGACCATGAGGTTAATTGCCAAAACTGCTTGTGGAAAAGGTGGTAACAATTTAACAAGACTGTACAACTTGCAGTGACTCAGATGAATATCAGGTGTTTGCAGATGGGCTTTTGCCGAACAGGAAAAGGGGAGAAAAAGCCAGAATGAGAAACAGGGGACGGAGCAGCCGCAGTGGAAGTGCAGCGAAGCAGCCAATAATTCTGTGTTTGCTTTGCCAATCAGCCTCTAATTGGGCGGCAGGTTATTGGGAGCCCCTCGATTGGCCACGAGCGGTGCTCGCTGCTGCTGCGGCTTTCGCTGAAGACTGCAATTATTAGAGCTTTCACGTCTATTCTTCGGGCTCGCTGCTGCTCTGATTTATTAATCCCAGTAAGGCTGCGTAGAGAAGTGTACTGTTCCAGTGCTGCTTTTTGTACTTCTGCTGCTTACAGCCCTGAGCTTGTTTATTTTTCCAGCTTGGACTCAGCAGGCTCATTTGTCCCTTTCTGAAACTGCCATATTTTTAAATACTTCTTAATACAGTGGAGACAAAGTCTTTAAACTCAGAATTCCCTGAAGCCCTCCAGAAACCAATTAGGGCAATGTAATATCATAACAGGAAAGCTGAAATCCTTTATCATTAGTTACTCTTGGTAAGCGGAGATGCAGAAGGTGACATACAGGCAAGCAATAGACATTCTAAAATGAAAAGAGGTATCAAAATAGGGAGACCCCTTATAATTGGAACAATGTCATCAGGGTATTTTAATTTTGTGATCCATTCTCAGAGTTCAGTAGTATTTTTTTTAACTTCTTCCATCTTATATCCACAGCAATTCATGGAACTTGGAAAATGTGTACAAAGGACAACTTTTTTTCAAAGTTTTTCTGTAGACAAAGAATTGGCGATGACTGAAAATAATGAAATGAAAGAATCTTTAAATGGTTGACTAAATGGTTTTGAACCTCAAAGAAAGCTTGTTTATGACAAAAAGTTTGCTCACCAGGTATTAATTTGTGTTTACTTAGATTCCTCTTTGTCAGATGTCCTTAATGAACTGGAAGTTTTTATTAACAGCAATTCAAATGATATTTTTATGGCTTGACATTTAATCGAACAACCTGCAAAACTTTAAAACCTTTCTACTAAAGATAATTTACATGCTCAACTATAAAGCCAAGGTAGCAGCCTGAATCCTAAATTTAATGCACTTTTTCATAATTTTTATGTCTGGTTTTGCTGTTCTCTAACTCTCTCTACCATGTATTTAAAGCAAAACTTTCACTTGAAAGAGTCCTCCCTTTGTAGCAAACCAAACCCTGCTATCCAGCTGGAGCATCGCTGTATGTTGCTGGCCACCATTCACAGCAGTCAGGAAATGTTGTGTGCTAATGTATGTGATGTAATTCAAAGGATCACATCTCTTCGGTCTGTTAAAGAATCATGAATTCAGGTCGTGGTGGAATCATATAAACAATGGCACTTTGAAGTACCCTATTTAACCTATCATTTACTTTTTATAAACAGAGAATTCATTAAATCACAAAGTCAGGCATCTACAGGAAGTGATTACAACCAAAGGGCAAGGTATTTAGAAACCTGTAGTTTCATCCTTTGCTATGAGATCTGAGTAAAAGAACTAAATTACCTGCCAACCATCTATAAATGCGCTGTAGCATCTTGTCTGTCATAAGCAATTTACATTTTTATGAATAGATTACTGCTGTTAGATTATTGTTGTGTAGGTGACGTTTTGCAGGTGGCAGACACCTCATCCCAACACTCCAGAAGGTACCCACCATTCTTGGTTTGATTAATGACTACAGTATTTCTTAAACACTACTGCTGTAAAATCAACATAATTCACAGTTCTTAAAGGAGCAAAAGAACTCACAGTTCACAAGTGTGGTATCTCCTGAGCATTGATTTAGACTCTGCTTATGAGGACGCTGGCCTGTTGAAAAACTATGTTGCTTAATGTAAGCCGTTCTTTTGTATATTTTTTTTAAACCAACATTGTCTGTAGTGGCACCCAGTGGGTCCTTGTGACTCAGCGGTGCTCTGGATGCTAATGCAAAAGCTAAACCTTGTTGGTATGCCAAGCAAGGCTCAGGTGGAGCGAAAAACAGAAGCCAAGTCTCAACTCGTTTTAAGTCTTAAGAATATGCTTTCTTCATTATAACAGCAAGTATTCACTAAAACACATGGGGAAAGATACTCTTCTACATTGTTGATCTTTAAAGGAAAAAAAGGTGTGTGTGGGGGGGGCTTTGCAATCTGCATATGCAAATCTTGCTGTGCTCCTCCTAGACAGGAGGAAACTCTAACTCTCAATAGATATTTATTTTCTAAATTGGCGACAGACATGCAAGCGAGAACGTTCAAATGACTTCAGCTCTCTTTCTGCCTTCATTATGTCAGGCTAGCAGATCACATATGGCATTATGGAAATCAGTAAATGAAAACCATATTGATCAGCATTGAGAACAAATGTAAAAAAGCTGGACTAAAGGAGGAGAGGTGGAGAAGTATGCTCCACTGTTCAACCTGATAGGCCCTCGTTAAGGCCTTTAATCATTTATTAATGTAAACTCCCTCCTTCCCTTTCCACTCAAATTACCTCAGCCATAGAGCATCCTGCTCCATTTATCTTTTAATGTTTCCTTTATTTAATTTATTTTTAAGCTATACATTATACTTTTATTACAAAATCAAGTTTTTTCTTTTCTAGAGGACAGTGTTGAGCAACCAGATTTGGTATAAATTTCCCAGCAAGCTTGCTTGAGCATTAAAGAGGGGAAAAAACGAACAAGATTTGCTTTTTGTTGGATAGCAGATTTGGCGTGCTGGAGGACTTAAAGTGAAAGGGAGTATACATTACAGAGCCTCCCCCACTTCACGCTGTTTGTAATTAAGGTTGTGTCAGCATTTCCATCATAAACCCTTGTTTACAGGCTTTATAATTCAGCTGTGAAAACTTGCTCCAGGCCAGAATTGACATACAAGGGTTCAACCTTGTATAAAGGAGACTTCTACCCTACTTCCCTCCCCCAAATCTAAAACCTACTCACTCATTTTTCTATGACAGAAAAGGGTGAAAATGACGGATGGTGTTATCTGGGACAATGGAAAAGAGAAATTATTATCAATAAAAATATTAGGCCAACATCCTACTTAAGAATCATATTGAGACTATACATTAATATATTGTATGCCATATTCAGCAGAAGCAAGCATTTTTGGTCAAATGGGCAGATCTCTGATTTTCGGTCATTCATCAAAATCTTGTGATGGACATCCTGATTCTGACAGCCACTGAATAGTCTGTGTCTCTGTCAGAATTCAGATAGAAATTTCCATGACAATGATTAGGTCGTTCTGCTTTGAAATTCTGACCATTTTATGCCTCTGACAAAGATCTCACTAGCCCACTGGATGTTTCCCCATACCCTCTCTGCTGTGTAACATAGGCTGTTCTTAGAGATAATAATATCCTTTTTACTTGGAATCCACATCTTTCCCACAGCAGAAATATTTTCACTGGCATTTTTTAATCCATTTGGTTTAAAAAAAAAAAAAGGACTATTTTCATGTGTGTTTTTGTAGCAGTAGGGTGTCTGTTGCATGTTCATTTAAAAATAACTAATAAAAAGCATGAAAAGTAGCCAGAATGGTAGTTCTCACTTTACCCAACACAGATCAAGAATCTGGGGATAAGCCCGAAACGGAGCTAGCACTGCATCTTCCTCTGCGTGGGGCTCGGGCAGCGCCGTGCACCCCGCGGGCTGCAGCGCCCGGGCCCGGCTGCGCCGCTCCAGCAGCAGCAGTCAGCCTGGGCTCCCACTGCTGGGCTGCTGTCAGTTTTGGTTAAATCCTTATCATTCTAACATTTTTATATTCTCTGTGATAATGGACTTCAAGTCGCAGTCATGTAGATGTCTCCTGATTGATTTGGAATGATACTGGCGTCGCATGCTGTAGTATGTACATCTAATTTATTTTAAATGGTATTCCAGATTTTTAGGGGGCTGTTCCTAAGGGACCACAAAGATGCATGCAGTGATGTATCTGCAAAATATGTGTATAAGATGTATTCTGTCCTTCCTCTTTCTTGCACACTCACCCACTTCCAACTTCTTTTCCTCTTTGACTCACATTACAATTCTCCTTTCCTTTCTCTGCTCTCAACATCAAACAGTATATAAATTACAGCAAGAGTGCTGTCTGTGGCAGACATACAGTCCTTGTTTGTGGCAGAAGAGCAGAGCATTAAACAGTGAGTGGACTATGCAGAGAGCTCTCTCTCTCTCCCTGTTCCCAGTGGGAGTGTTGTTTATAGAGCATTATAATTTATAACTGAAGAGAGTGGATTTAATTTCAGTGGAGGGGGCTCGCCAGCAGGGCGCCAGCCTGCAATCATATGAATCAGCAAGCTGCAAACTCTATTGAATGGAAAGTATTATCGCTGGCCACAAACGGACACTGTTTCTCCTTAAACAACTCCCTTGGTGCAGGAAGACGTTGTCTTCATTCATCTATTTTACATATCTACTCCTGTTTTAATTTTGCTGTTTCCTAAAAGTATTTTCTTTTTAGAATGCATCTTTTCTTTTACTGCCTTACTTCCTGATCTAACATTGGAAACTGATTATTGTATGTATGTTGCTGATTTTGTAGCTCTTAACTTGCCTTTTCTTTTTAGTGTGTGTGTTTTGTTTATAGTTTTTCAAAATGCCATTTTCTTCTGATCCTATGTACGGCAACTTTTATGGAAAACAAAGTTAAACATGCAACAGGAGTATGATAATCCATTAGCATTAATATTGTAAAATGGTAGTCAGATTCAATCACAGGAAGTTTTATTTAATCATGGATGTTTTGTGCATTTCCCCTGCATTTCTCCTGCACAAATGGAAAATCTCTTTTCCCTCTTTAGTCTTTGAAAAGTTTAGCATTTTGTCCTTTCAGATAGGACCCATCAAATCCATAAGGAAGTCGTACTACTTTTTGAAATACTTTCAAGTAATCTGTACTTTGATTATATTTTGTATCAGTTGTTTTTGTGATATTCAGTACAGGGCTAACCTCTATGCAGCATTAAGATTGGTATTTCTTTTAAGGATTTTATGCAGCTGTTGTAATTTATTAGATATTTTCAAGCAGAGCAGTAATACAACGCATTAACATCCTATGTCAGATAAGTTTTATGTAAGTCGTATTCTTTTTTCTTCTTTTTCTCTTCTTATTATAAACTAATAGCTAAGTTAGGAGAAAAGAAAAAGAAAAGCAGTGGGACATATGGCAGATCGGATGGTATTATGGACTTGCTAAGGGGGTTCCTGGCGGATAATTGCAGCAGCAGAATGCCTGGTGGCTGCTCCCGTCCCCCTTCAGAGCAAAGTTTCTGTTGAAGCTCGGCAGTAACAGGAGCAGGGTTGGACCTTGCAGGTCCCTCGGCGGCGCCCGAGGGCGGATGCCCTGTCGCGGGGGGGTTCCCAGGCTCCACCTCTGTGCCCCCCTGCGCCAAGGTGTGCTCCGCTCGAGCAGAAGCTGCCGGAGCCTCTGTCGCGCTCCTCCAAGGCGACTCGCGCCATGCGGGAGGGAGCTCTGCTGCGTGGGAGCGCGTCCTAACTATCCAGCTCGTGTCCCGCACAGCTGGGTGGGGTGATGTTCCTCCTTCTCCCTGCCCTGCACACTGGTCTTCAGACCTCGCTAAGGAGCTCTGGATGTCTAGTGAGGACTGAACCTTTCCCCTGCCCCGCTCTGTGCTGGAGCAGAATCTGTGCCCCGCGCTCCCTTGTGCAGATTCAGCAGTGTGATCAGGCAGGCTAACGATAATTGGCCTAATTCTATGGTCCTTTCATAGGAAAATCCATGGACCTGCGATGGCAGATTGGGGAGGCAACTCCTAAAAGTGTTTCACAGACCTCCATAAGAATGCAGTTCCTGTATTATATTTTGAAATTTTAAGCATCAACAAATAGCTTATCTAATGTATTTTAAATAATTGTGGGTTTTTGCTTGTATATGCTCTGTAATATTTCCTTGCTAAAACAAGCTGTGCAGCTCCACAATACATCTGATGTTAGTACCTAATCGAAGATGTGCCTTTTGTTCAGCATATATAGAAGTACCATCAGTCTCTGTTTGCTTTGCATTGCATTTATGAGCATAATAAAGTTATTGCCCTCGTTTTCACAGAGAGATTGTCCTGCATTAGCAAAAAAAGCCACATAAATTATTTGCAAATGAGTGGCTTGTTTTTGCTTATTGATTTCCCAGAAGTGGCAAAATGCTTTAGCTTATGTTCACGACTATTTATAAAATGTAAAATGTATTTTTCTCTCTGATTCTTGGCACAGATGATAAAGTTTGTTAAAGGATTAAAGGCTACATACTACAGCTTCTCTGTTACCATTCTACAGGCTTTTAAACGGTCTCCTTGACTGTGTTTTCTACACTTAGCTTCACAGTAAATTCAAAAGGTATATGAAATAAAACTAGCTGTTAAATTCCATATCACCATATATAGCTCTTTTTGTCCCTTTAGGGGAAAAAAGGTAATAAAATACAAACCTGTAACTATGATTAAATAGATATGGAATGAAAAAACTATGTATCTCCTAGTTTTACCTCATTAACTCTTTTGCATGTATAAGAATTGTTTTTATTACAGAATGATCATGTTTTATACTCTTTGACTCAGCTAGTAAATATTTTGGGCATACAGAGTAAGCTAGTTCAGGTTTACTTTTGACTTGCAAAAGCCAAGATGATTCATAGTGTTAACATTTAAATTTCTTTGTTCTTTCTAAATTCAATGAGAATTGATTAGATCTGACTTTTTAAATCATTAAAGATTTAGGTTATATTCAGCCTTTCTGTGTATTTTTTTTTCAGTGCTTCTCTTCAGAAACCTTAAAATGCTGAAATATTATGGTTAGCTTGCCATAAAAATATTTTTCATTCTGGCTTGGAAACAGGATAGTCTGTCTGGAATTACCTTCTTTTTCTTTAGATTAATATGTCTGTGACAAAGGCAAGCAAAAACTACTGCATATTTAAAATTAACAAGAGGAATGTCACCTGAAGTATAGTTAGATAAAATCTGTAGCATTCTGTGTGCAGCGAAACAATCTCTTAAGGAATGCTAAGCTAGGGAGGTCTGGCTGTTTTTATATAGTTCAAAATTACTTGATCAAAGAATTTTAAGAAATAAAATGCAGAACTAATCTTTATTGAAAATATATTTTTATTTTACTAGGTGACTTACTACTGTATAACACTACTTATTTTTGGTTACATGTGCTTCTGCTGTAGGTCTCACTATAATAAAGACATTTTGGGGTTTGCTTTGATGAAACTTCACGAGAGTCGTCTGTACGGTAGAAATACAATTTCCCCCTCTACTTTAATTGTACTCTGTCATGTATTTGGCTCAGCTAACTGAATCAAGCGAGCTCTCTTCGAGTGATCCGTGTGTCTTATCAACAGTGGACTCTGTGCCATGTTTTTAACTTATGCCCATTTGAGAATTAAAATTTGCTGTACGGTTTTATTCTCCCTATCAGCAAATACGGTGAGCCAAGAGCAGTTTGGGGGAAAGCAGTTGCGTGAAAATCTCCCCATTTATGTGCCTCCAAGAAGGTCATGTCCTTATCGGTGATTGTAATTGATAACAACGTGGTGGTTTCAGTCAGAACCGTGACCTTGGTACCCCAGGGGGGCCTCTGCGCTGGTCGCGGCTTTCCGCACTTGCTCCAGCTTTGATGTGATCCGGCAGCTGATAGGGATGCACGTAGGGCAGGGAGAGGCAGCTGGCGGGCAGCGACAGATTAAAATATTTCTGACCCACAAAAGTAACCAAATGCCCATATTTCTTCATTTAGCATAATTAATACCTTGTATTTCCATTGACTTTGATAAACTGGCTCCCCCCCCACACACACTTCTTTATTATTTTATTCCCTGTAGCTTTCTGTAATGATTGCAGGAGATCTGTAGTTAAAATGTTTTACAGACTATGAAGAATAACATGTTTTTATAAAGCTAAGATCAAAAGTCTCAATTAGGTCACAACCTAGCAGGAAGCTTATAACCACATTAAAATGGGAAAGTTATTTCATTTTTAGTATACTGTATTTCAGTAGCAAGCGTAGTAAATGAAGGGCAAAAAAGAAACATTTTGGAGCTGTCACCACGGAAATCCTCTTCTCCTTGAATCTGTAAATAGGGAAAATATATACAGTAACTAAAAAGTGTTAAATGTGCTTTAATATATATCCTTTTGAGAAGCACTTACTGCAATGAAATAACGTTTAGAGGAACTGGTGAAACATTTTTTTTCCCCCTCTTTTTGTGATAAAATTTCACCATGTGCTGCTGTTGTCACCATGTAAAATCACTGTGCAAAAAGTAGCTGTGGAGTGACTGCGTGTGTCGCCCTGTATTAGCTCAGAGGAGCGACAGAAAAGATCTCTAGCAGTGTACCTGAGAGTATCGCTCAGGACCAGGACGTGAGCTGACGTCTTTATTTAAAAGGCAACAGAAAACAAGGGCAAAGCGAGCTGTCTGGCGAGCCGAGGTGCGCTGCGGGCAGTGGTGTTTGTAGCTGCTGCTCCTTATTTCCTCGATTTGTTGCAAGGGGGAGAGCGCAGCCCCTTTTCCCGGCCCGTGGTGTGTAAGCAGCAGGCCTGCGGTGTCCGTGCTGCGGCAGCGCCAGCGCGCTGCCCTGCGCAGCCCCCTTGTAAACAAAATCACGGGGCAGAGATTAACGGCACTGATTTGTCATGATGAATGGAATTCAGTTAGGTTGCTCTTGCAAGGAAAGAAATACGTTTTATGCCATAACCAAATTTGATTCCTTTTTACTAATAAATTTTGAATTGCATTTAACAGCCAGATAAATGTAGAGCTTATTTTATTGCAGTTATGTTTCTAGATATCTATATTATGTGTAGTTCTATTGAACTATACATTAAGTACAGTAGATCTCTGTCAACAAATAAATCAAACTTGGTCCAAGTAGTATTTTTTTATAGGTATCATGGATCTGTTTTTGCAACATATTTTTATTTTTCTGAACACTGACAGCAGACAAACAAAACATAATGTCTATGAGGATTACATATCCTGAAGTGTTCCTTAAATGAGTAGGTCTTGAAATGTTACCCTTGGCAGAGCCCTTGCATTACTGCTGGAAAATCATCTTTCCTGTAACTGTTGCAGCAAAGAAATACTTATGTAGGCAATTTTACTGGTATGCACAGAACAATATAGAGCTGTGCAATAGGATAGGACAAATAATATCACGTGAAAATGCTGGCACCTCTTCCTGCCTCTGTAAGGACCGTAAACCCTGGGCTGAGATCCCCTGTGCTGTTTGGTACCTGCAGTGTTGTTTTGACAAGGTCGCAGAACAGAAAGAGGCTGCTGATGCATTTGGCGTATGTGGTGCTTGGTGGTCAGGATGCTATTCCATGGCTAGGGTAACCTGGTGATTAAACAAGGGTATCGATGACCTAGGCTAGCTGTATAGTAGACACAGGTTCTCTTGATATCAGAATTCAGTGTATTATATTTGTTTTGTGTATTTTGTGTTTGAAACTACTTCTGTAATACTAAAAGTTTATTATAAAAATACTAGCCATCAGGAAAGATGGTCATGTTAAATTCTGGGTGTTTTTCAGACTGGAATTAGAGTTAAAAAGCAAACTTACACTAGGGATGAGTTTTGGATTCAGCAGTAGGAAAGCTGTTCTTACTAGATTTCACCTGCAGAATTGGAATCTCCTCCATCTTCACAGCAAATAAAATGATCCAAACTTTACAGGTAGTATAACATGTAAATGTGGCTCTACATTTTGTGCATGACCTGTTAACTGAGTAAGAATTTGCTGTGAAATGTTAGATAAAGGAGGGGATTCCAGGAGAGTTTGGTCTGGTAGAAAGAAGTGCACGCTGCTCTTTGTAAGCCGGGACTACAAGTTGCTTTTCAAAAGCAGAGGAAGCCCCGCTGGAATCTTACCGTTTCTCAAACTGATTTGATGCTCTGAATGTCCCTTAGTTCTGTCTTAACATCTGTAAATCTGACATGTTTGTGCTTGCTTTGGGAGGTGTTAAGTATTTGGGGTTTGTCAGTATTCTTCATTACTGACTAGTAGTTCTGAAAGTGGTAAAAACAAGAACAGGAATCAGATATAAAGAAGCCATATGATTTCTTAACTGTGTTTGCAGCAATGTTCTATTAAAAATAACAGCAACACACACGCTATTTACTTAGGAATCTGGCTAAGCTGCTGTTAGATTGAGTGCGATAATGTACAATTTTTTTCCCCTCCTGTGTGACTGTATTTTTGCACATGCTGGTACAGTCATTCTTAACATGTGCATCAAATCCAGGAAGCAGCAGAGCTACTGTGCAGATTAGCTACTGCACGTGCATGGGGGGGCTGTCAACAGGCTGCTCCTGTCCGCGAATGGAGGAGGTGCCAGAAAAGCAATTTTTACATAATCTGCTTGTTAGACCAAGGCAAGAGTGGCCCACAGAGTAGCCAGACTGTTCTGGTAGCATCAGCCCTCCTAGCCAGCACTCTTCCCCAGGCCGCTGTCGTCTCTGCTACGGCGTGAGTACGGAGTGCTCCTGACCCCAGGATATGCAGCAGTTGCGACTAGGCGGCTGCTACCACCCAAACCAACCGTGCAGCCCAGATGTTGCCTCTGCCCAGCACCGAGGGAGGAGCGCTGTCGGGAGTGTGCCCGGAGACACGAGGTCCTGATAGCCTGCAAAGAGCCCTCAAGCTATAGATTTACCACTCTTTTTCTACAGCAAAATACATATATATGCTGCACTGAAAGAAAAAAAAAAAAGGCCCAGATCTTGTGGACATTTTAATAAACGTCTGACTTTAAGCATGAGTAGTTTTAAGTCTGTGAGGGTACTCTTATGCTTAATAATAAACATGTGTGTAGGTTTTTTTGTACTGTAAGATTTCAGGCAGGCCAAAACTTGAAGAGCTCACTGCTCAGCATAGATGATTTATAGCTCAGGTCAGTATTTAGACAAAATAATGCACAGAACACTTGGGGAAGCAAAAATAGAAAATATCCAAGGAAATGGTGTCTTTCGAGGATGGATTTTGAGCAGGGTATGTGTCTGTAACTTTCAAGTTCTATAGAAATGTTTTAAAAAAATCTGTTCAGATATGGTTGATCCAGTATTTAAGTATATTTTGAGCTAGTCCTTTTAAAAGAAGCCTACATTCCAGCATGTCTTCCTCCAGTAATTTAATTGGGATGTAGGTCTTTGAGCTAGTGGCTGATTAGAAAACATGACCTGCTTGAGAGATCAAGAAGGTAAATTGATAAATGTTGTAGCAAAGGTTAGTAATGTGTGAGAGAGTAGAAGCTGCTCTGGGCTTTGAATCACTGATCAAGGTCAGCTGCAGTTCATTAAAATCTTTAGAGATTTAGATTCATTGTAAATATAGCTGCATACCATAGTTTATCTTGTAAACCTTATGTATTGGTTGTTTAGCAATACTGCACATTATTGCAACAGCTTTATGGCGATAAATTTGCACCAACATACAAAACAAGTCCTGTGAAGTGTTTGAATTAGAAAAACAGGGACTGGAAGGAAGGTTGTGGGTGATAGAACTCACTTTCCTAGCACAGCAGAACATGTCCTCAAGCCCCTGTCGCGTCCTGGTTCCTTTTGTCTTAAAGCCAGTGTTCTGCCCTTGCTTCTCTGATGATTAGGAATCTTTCCAAGATATACCTTTTCTTGTGCTGCTGGCTGTCCTTTAACTTCAACAGTTTTCCTTCCCTGGTGTTTATGTCGCTGGTGCGTTTATGGAGAGCAGTCATACACGCTTTCTGGCTTACATTTGGAATGAGAAAAAAGCCACGGTGGTTTACCTCCTTACCTGAAATAGGTTTTCTGTTCCCTTCATCAGACTTCTTTGTAGAGAACAGTACTCAGTGTTTGAGGTGACGGCTCACTGTTAACAGTGTAATATTTCTGTTTTCTCTGTGATGCATCTTGGAGCTGTGTTTGCTCTTGCCATGGCCATACCATACTGCTGACCCTTCTTCTTTCTGCGACTGAAAGACCTAGGGCTTTTACCCCCTCTTTTCTAACAGACAGGCACTCAGAATTCTGGCTTCCAAAACCTTGCGCTTGGTGCTAATGTATCTTTTTTCAATTTTCTTGGTTATAGTTCTCAGGGACTTCCATTTTTTCTGTGCAGTGTGTCCTCCTTATTGGCAGTGTCTCCCAGTTTTGTGCTTTTTTTTCCTTAGGGACTCTGAAAGCTCAACACTTTCCTTCATAAATGGATTCCTCTCAGTAATCTTCCCAAATATCCCATGTTTAGTAGATCCTGTCTAGTTCATATTGATTTTGCTAGTGTTTGTTTTGATGCCGTCATCTGTTTGGTGTCACTGTTTGGTCTGATGAACTTCATGCAGTCTGTGATTTTACCGCTTCCTGGACGGTGATTAAGACATACCTCCTCTGAACCTCCGTCTTGATCGAACCATTAGCACGGATAAAGCTTCTGAGGTAGCATCCCCTTGCTCCTTGCTGCAGCATTTGGACAATTTATTGCCCTTTTCCCAGCATCCTCTCATTTCTTAGTTGTGACATCCATTCCAAGGCAATCCGAGCACTTTCTCAGGGTAGCAAAGACTGTCAGCAAGGTTGAATCTGTCACGAGTCACCTTGTGTGACACATTTCAAACTTCAGCTTTCCTGTCCCACAGACTGACTTCATGAAACCAAATGTTAGTTTTATGTGCACCCATTAATATGCACTTTAAGTGGTTATATTAAATAAAATACATTTGCAGGTGTTCTGGTAAGAGCACAGAAATGTTCTTTAAAACTTGACCAAATATCTTTCCTTTAGGTTTTTCCTGATTCAGTTGTGTTGCCATGTGGTTAAACTGATGTTAAATCTACTAAAAAAGTACCTGACAGAAATACTTTAAAGTACTTTTCTTGAAGCATAACTGAATCACTTTGAGCTTAGTGGTTTTAAAAAATCTAGAACAAAAGAGTTTTTTCTCTACAACAGCTGTGCAGTTTTATTAAAAATTTAAAGAAATCTTATGTGTCTAATCCTTTGAGCGGATGTGTAATTACTTGGCTTGGGCTCTTACACATGGATAACCTAGCTGTACTGTGAGACAAGATTCTTATGTTTAATTTAAAGAATCATGGGTGTGCTTTGGAGATTATCAACACCAAGCCTCGTAAAGGAACACCAAGCCAGAACAACTATTATACATTATCATTTGTTATACAGATGTTACAACCCCTCTGACTAGCAGATAGCACAGTTTGCAATAGTATTAGTAAATGATGGTAGGACATGTAGAATAAAAAAATGAAAACTGTCTTTTTTAAAAAGTTTTCGCTTCTCAAATTTTAGTTTTTTCCCCTGTGTTCGGATTTTTGTAGTTCTTATGTGCTCCCTTTAGGAGAACCTGTTGGTTATTCGATCAGTTTTTCAAACTGTATCAGCTTTTCTCTGTAACAAACACCTTTTTCAACTTCATTATGATCGTTAGATATGAAACATGATTCAGCAATGTCTAGAGCTGGAACAAGCTGTTATCTAAGGTGTGCAGAAGAAATTTATTAAGTTACATTAAGGGCCATCTTGTATCTCCCATAATGTTACTGCCACAGGTTAGATAGTTGAAAAATTCTGTATTTTAGAGGTTCAAGAACGCAATCATACAAGAACAATTGAAAAACAGCTCCTTTTATTTTAGGAATTCTATCAGGATGTGTATGCTAGGTACTTTTATCAGAGTATGTATGATTCATTATTTAAAATTTTGAAAAACTAATCAGCATCTGAGATGAATTACAGTCTTTTTCAATGAAGTTTGAGATATCAGTCAAAATCATCCCTAATGTGAGCAGGTACACCTCCACTGAAGTCAAGTCTGCTTACAGTCGAGCTGATTTCAGCCAAGGGATATTTTTTCCTTATTTTCCGTTTTTGTTTTTTCCCCCAAGTAATGTTCTTCATATTAGTTGCATTTTTTATATTACAGTTGGTTGTAGTCACTTTGGTAGGACAAACAGATATACAAATTTCTTCCATAGAAATTATGTGTGCACATTATTTTCAAAATCTGTATTACAAAGTCTTTTATCCTTTTATTAGTTTAGTACTTAAGCCCTAGACATAAGAAAGAAGCCTATCAGTGAAAATCAATTGAAATGCAGTTAGATACAGATCTGATGTACTGTGCAAGGAGGCTTAGACACAGCACAATAAAATCAATTAAGGCCTTTCCAGCCCCATACAGTTTTACCCATCCAATCACTTTTCACACATTCCCTCCATTAGCTTTGCTAGAGTTTTTTATATGAATTATGATGAATGAGACCCTTGTTATGAATATATAGATAGTCATTACCCTATGAAAACCAGACTGTACTGGTGCTTAGTGATTAAGGCTTTCTGCTGCTACTGTCAATAAAGTTCAAATTCATCTGCCTCAATCTATGATAGGGAAGCTGTAGTCATCGTTGTCTAATTCACTTAACAAAGTTATAATTGTGATTTGTTTTTGTTCATCATAATAATTTACGTAAACCCTTTTGTATTTGTTAATAATTTGGATTAGCCATCAAGCTTAAGGAGTGTAATAGATCAAATAAACAAAAGGGAAATAAAAAAACCAAGAGAGACGGGACCTGGCCAGACAGATGTGAACAGCAGATTAAATATTAGTTGCGTACAATGCCAAAGAAATTAAATATTTTGGATTGAGAAGTTAAATACATACAAAGTACAGGCTAGATTATGGGACAGACCTGTAGCACCTTGCTCTCAAAACTGGTTTTCCTTTATGGGAGTGGACTGCTTAGTTTAATTTGAATTTAAATTTAAGCCTTCGATATTAGCCAAGCAGACAGGGAGGACGGGAACGACAGCCCTGCTGTATGACTGCTCTATGCAAATGAAGATGCAACTGAAACAAGGCTCCTTGAAAAATCTGCCCTAGTAAATTAGCGGAAAATGCACTGCCATAAACAGCTGTTGCATTTTAATCAAGCATCTGTGGAGTATATTTTGCTTTGTGTTACAAACGAAACAAAACAAAAAAAACCCACCCAGATTGTGGCAACCTCATTTTATATTTGGAAATTAACCCATTCTGAACTGCGAAAAAGTAGTATTTCCCAGGTTAGAGCTTTAATTTGCCGAAGGGGTAGAAGTATTTTTAACTCATTGACTGTCAGGTTACATTGTTTCATTTCAAAAACAATATTTTGAATGGAAGAAAAATTAGCAAATTTTACTTCTCTGTTATTCTTGGGAGTTTTGCTTGTGCAGTGTCATATTTTGAAGTAGGTTTTATAAAGAAATTGATCCAAATACGTTTAAACTCGGTGTTTCTGCTGTATACCTAGCTTTGCACAAATTTAGTTCTAATCTTGCAAAATAGTTGGGCTGTCAGGTCCTATTAGAAAATGTTCTTTATATTCATGTGATACAAAATCGTACATCTTGGTTTTCAAAGAGTTAATAAACACCCCGAGCTGTGCTGATCTTGTAGCTTTAGTGAGCCTTAATCTGTAAGCTTGATTACCTCCTAACCCTCAGTCGCCTGCCTCCCTCCTAACACAGCGGGAGTTTTACGGCAGCATTAGTGGCATTTTGCCCAGCTTTGGCTTTAGGGAAATCATTCAGTGAGAAAGAAAAGCAGAAGGACTGGATCTGTCTGCTGCTGTGAGGTCATTAACACAAGAGCATGGCAAGCCGGCGCTCGAGGTGGCAGTCCCCACCGCCACCTCGCAGGTTGCATTCCAGCGTGCTTTTAATGAGGTTTGGACATGCTCTTGCAGAGGCAGCATGGGCTGCCTTTGAAACGGTTTACAGAGGTTGTTCCCAAACAGCATAGGTTTGTTTTTTGTTTTTTTTAATTGTCCATACAGAGCATATGCATTGGTGTAGGTTTCTTGGTCTTTTTAATAGCAGGATTTCTGCAGATTTATGCACACCATGCTTTTTGTGCACACTGAGGCAGACAGGAATATTTAGTAGAGTTTGCTCTCACTCCAGGAAAACTCACAAATGGAATAATTCTTAACCGTGTTATACGCTGAACATTCTTTATTTATAACGCTAACCAAAATGGATGGCCCTGTTCTGTCTACCTGACTCTGAGTAATCACTCTCTCCGCAGGTAGCGGAGAGTCACCGTTTTAACGGGTGAGCTAGTGCAGTCTGCAGGTTTGCTCGGGGACTCTGCTGATACTCAGCACGAGAGGTCGGAGTTGGGCCTTTTTAATTAATGTAATATCCCATCACAGTTTAAAGCAGTAATTGATCTCCTGTTTGGCTCTAGGTACCTTTTTCTGTTAATATTCACAAAACCTGTTTACCTCTGTCGCCTGTGTTGTCACAAGAAGTTAGATGTGGCTGCGTTTAAACTATCACAGACATGAACCGGAATTACACGGCTTCTGTAAGTGAATTGGCAGAGCGGTGCGTTTACACCGGCTGAGGATCTGGGGCCAAAACCCCTGTTTGACAAGGATCACCAACGCGTAGCTGTGTTCTGCGACTGAACCAGCAGGTCGCTGGAGTTCAGACCGAGGCAGATGACTGAGAGACGGCATTTCTGCTCATTAACTGCTTCTGGAAAGCAGCGCTGGCACTTTTTACTTACTGTTTAAGTTTTCTGACTCAGAAGAAATAGTACTGCTCGGCATCATGCCAAAAAGTAGCCAGGAGTGCGTTGCTGGGCTGGTTAGGGGGAAGACCCTGTTCGTAGCTGGAAGCTGTGTAGGTGCAGGATGTCCGGCCTGGAGCAGCCCTCGTTGCGAGCGGGAGCGACTCCCCGGCCGTGGACCGGGCCAGGGCCTCCCCTCCACTGCCGTTTGGCTTCTCTGTGCTGTGTAGGTGCAAGTGGGAGGTTTTGGGGTACAATCAAATTGTACCTGATTGCTATAACAGACCTAAAATCTGTCGGTGTTTTCATAATATAAGCAATGGCTTTTGTGGTGTGTAGACACCATCCTAATTATAATTTGTTGCATTCACTTTGTAACCCAACTATTTGTTAAAGGGATAAATAACTAAGAGCACCGTTGTAAAATAGGATAAAGAAAAAAATCCTTGGCTGAGCTGAAGTAAAACTATCTTTAGAAAAAAGTGTCTTCCTGGGGAAAGCCGCGTTGTCTTATATTCCCCTCTTGTATTTGAAAGGCAGATGGAGAGCAGTAACATGCATCTTCCAGTCAGTATTTCTGTATTATTCTGGTTATAAATTGCTTCCAACTCTTCAAACATACCGTTTCAGCTGAAGAACTTCGAGCAACAAAGTGGCATACAAAACAAAAGCAAATTAGATAAGCTCCCACTTACATTTTCTAAATGAAGTTGAGGCTGGTAGGGTTGGTGATCTAGTGTCAGGTGGTTCTGGTAGCAGGACTTGGCTTTTGGGGATCTTTGGGGATCTGAAGGTTTAGTGACCATGAAGGCCACGGTTTCTTAGCCTTCCTGGTAGCGAGAGAAAGCATATTTAGTTCTCATTTCATTTGAATTTTGGCCATGCCATTAGTGTTTTCTCAGCACTGATGTGCCAGACCAGGCTTAATTCTTGAGTGGAAATTAGTCACTGCCTCCTTAAGAAACTAGAAAATAATGGAACGTGTTTGGGTTGAGAAGCATTGAAGCTGAAGACGCTTGCTGTCTGTTCCACTTTTAAGCTCTTTTCTAGCTTTAAGTATATATCCTAATATTCCTGGGTATCCCAGGCCAATGTGGAGGCTGCAACTCAAATGTGAAAGTTGTATACTGTTCATACAGGAAATTGTATTTGCAGATGAGTATGGATACATGCAGATACACGCTAACCTGTCATAGAGCACAGCACCTATTTCACACCTTGTCTTTGTAAAAGAAAATACTGGCAGATGGGGGTCAGTCTATGCACGCTTCTCTTTCCTAATGACCTACCAAGACTTGCAGAATTGAAATTTTTCATGTACGTTGTGTATCAGTTATTATCAGTATAGCATAAGGCCTATGGGAAATAGAAAAATTGTATTTTCTTTTCTGTCCTTCCAGAGGATAGATGTACAATATGCTGAGTATGAAAGGTTTGCTTTAAAGCGTTAAGATCCAGCTACACTGATAAGTAGGAATAGATGCAGAATGTTTACATATAAATTATATTTGAATTAAAACCTTTTGCTTTTGATACCAGACTGTAGTTTTGCGCTATTGTAAAATACTTGCCAGCATTTAATATTCTTTCTTTTCTGTGACCATGCCGTGACCTTTCAAAATAAAAGTTGCAGATCGGAAGTAACTGGCTGAGAATTAGTGGTTGGTATATTCCAGTTTACATAGAAATGTCCTCAGTTAAAATATGGTTCATTCATCGGTCAAACCGTCCTTACTTCCTTTAATTGAATTAAGATGGGCAAATGAGAGATGTGTGCAAGACAGAAAAAAATTCTTTTGCAAATCACTGTTATCCTTTCGATAGTGTAAAACGAATCAATTAAAAGCATGTCAAAGCATCTTTTACACATGCACAACTTTGAAGCAGAGAATATTTCGTAAAAGTGGAAATTTAAATTGGAAATAGGAGAATGTAAATTAGATTTTACAATTATACATAATCTAATTTTTCTTTTTGAGAAAGATAGATGGCTGTATTATTTTATCATATTTTATAGGCTGTTACATCTACTATAATCATTTTTATAACTTGTTCATTTTAAAAAATCCTCATGTACTTTTTGTCTCATTGAATTGTAGTAGCAGCAACCAAAACAAAAGATTTAAGCTGTTCACCATTAAAATGAAGGAGCCTGTGTGTTAGTTGAGAGAACAACTAAATACTAGGCCCAGAATATAGCTGATAAAATGTGACTTTCAAAAGTGCTTACATTTTTATATTCTTCTCTTGTGCATTGCCTGATCAATAGATTGTCAGGAATCCACTATTTTCAGTGTTGTATTTTTAATTTTTCCTGCTGTTATTTGGAGTAAGTCCTTGCCACCAGTATTTGATACAATTTCTTGTTGTTTTAGTTGAACAGAATGAACTGTTTCAACTCAGAAATGTTTAAAGCTGATTTTTTGTTTCTTCTTTTATTGTTTTTGTTGTTATCACTTTAATTTAAGCAATTAACATAAAGCAAATAGAAGATTAGTAATTGAATGGGTCTGATACCAAGGAAGAAGGTAGTTAAATGGGTAATGTAGGACTGCATTTTGGTTTCATCTCTGAAAGCTAAAGTGCGTTATCACCAAGATGTCGTAATGCCTGCAGAGGTTCTATTCAGAGGAATCTCATGAACATATATACGCTATATATATTTTTTTTTAATTGGAAGTAATTCATATAAATATATATGTAGTAGCATCTTTAGTAAAAGACACAAGTTCCAAATACAGAAGCCTCTGCTACTGTGATACTTTTTTTAGGTTCTGTCCTTTTTTCTCATCCAATAATTTTATTAAACATTTCTATAGGTTTTTTTGAAAGCTATTTTATTAAAAATTTTGCCTCAGTTAGTTTCTTTCTGTGGGATAAACAGCAATTTTCATAGTACCCAATAGCCATAGAAGGTCTTTCAAAAACTACCTTTCTGTCATGAGCCCCCTGTGCCATTTTACTTTTAAAATTTTAGAAAATACACTGTTTTGCCTGCTGTGTGTTGTAGCTTATTTTCATGCCGCTCTTTCAGAGTGGAAGGAGTATGCTGGAAGGCAGGAATTCCAGGTCCTGTGTAATGCTGCTGCATCTTAGTGAGAGGTGGCTTTCTCTTTGCCTGGCTTGCTTGTTGTTTGTCCCGTAAAGACACGTGGAGAAGAGAGAAAAACAGCGAAAATGAGATGATCGTTGCAAGAAGCTCCAAACACTTTGACTAACAGATTTTGAGTTATTTATTGATGTTTTTGCCCACTGGCAGTGTAAAATGTGTGTCAGTTGTCATCACCAGTAACAATTTCAGCACATTGTGTTCCTTTTTTATTTACACCAGTGGCAACACGCTTATAAACACCGTCGCTGGGGTGGGTCAGGAGGTCGTTGCTGGAGGTTAAGAATGGGAAGGGTCATCGGCTATTAACCTGGGTTTAGCAGCAGCCAGCCCAAGCCCGCTACGTACCGGGGCCTCAGCGCCTACTGAACTTACAGCACTTTTGTACCTCAAAGCATTTGGCCATAAGATCCTTTCTAGTTTTTTTGCTTTGTTTTGGTAATTAAGTCACCTAGGTGTTCTATCTATGGCCATTTGTTCTTATGGGCGTCCTGCTCTTTGCACCGAAGTTAAGTATCCGTTTAGGGCTGGATTCCCTTCTGCTTGCAAGTGCTGGGAGTTTTCCATTGGTTTTAGTAGGAGGAGAGTCAGGCTGCTCCAGACACGTCACAAAATAAAAAAGATTGGCAGCAACAGTGATTGAAACCTGAATTCAGAATTGATGAGTTAAATGAGAGTTTTGTTTTGTTTTTTTAAAGGAAAATGCTTGGGGTTTTCTTCCACATACAAAAAGCTTTCCATTTTCATCAGGTTTTCAGGAATGTGCAAATCCAGGCTATTGATAAGGACCTGAAATCGTGATTTGCAAAAGTGGCAAGCAATTTGGTGCGCACCTGGGCATGCTCAAGTGACCTGCTGTTGAGAAAGTGCAGCCCTCTAAAACCAGTTCCTGCTTAGGTGTTTCAAAATGAGCCCTGAAAGAGAAAAGGTGCAAGTGTTGCTCATTGCTTAAAACCTCCCGGCTGATGTATTTGCAAAGGATGGATTATTAGTCCTTAATTTATTCAAGCCATACATGTAGCAACTTTGAGGGTTCAAGAGAAAAGAATATTCCCATAGGATCTCTCACCTTGATATTTATTATATTTCTTCAATATAAGCTTTTACTTTTAGTGCTGTAAAGGTAAAGTAATTTTTTATTATATAGCTTGTATACTGTGTTTTCTGGAATCTTTTAAAGTCTTAAAATTCGTAACAAATAAGTACAAGACTTCACCTATCTATTTCAACTCATTATCCCACAGTAATGAAATCCATCAGTGCTGTTAAAAGAGACAAAGTGTTCCCGTCGGTGTTCCCTGTGTTTACAAGTTGCACTCTGTTTTGAATTGTGTATAGTCCTGAACGTCTCTTCACCGCTGCGCACTCTGAAAGTTAATGTACCTGTTTGAAATTCCCTCTGTTCCCGTCTTTTCCGTACATTTGACACAACGGTGTTTCCCCGAGAGCTCTTTTTGTCTAGTCTGCCTGGCAATGTCTCCTGCAACATGGGGACGCTCTGCTTAGAGCCCTGGTAGAGAAAGCTGGAACTTTACAGTTGCAGTTCAACACGTTAGCGTAGCGTTTCCAAAGATACCTAGTGGATTTGAATACCCAGCTGTAATGAATTTTAATGGGAATAAGCTTTGCATTATGTAAAATATAGTGGGATGTTCATCCTGAGCCAAACTAAAATAATCTTTTAAAGTAACGTTTTAATACACAATTTATCTAACATAGATAATTTATACAAGTTTCTTTCAATGCTAAGTCTGTTCTGGTAAGCAGTATTTCTAGGATAATTTCAGCCAAAAAGCTTTTCATTTTCATAAAGAGTCATGGATTTTCTGAGTTATATTCAGAAAAGCTATCTACAGCTGCCTTTAGAATAGTCACTGAGTCCTGTTGTTTTGATATCCAGGATTTGATTTGTAAATGAAAGTTGCAGTCTGCCCCTCTAACGGATCTTTTGCGCATCCACAGAAATGTATGTAGTGCGACGTTCTTAAAAATTTGGATTCATAGGCTGATGCATGCTAGATAGTGCTTACTGAAAGCACAAAGCCCATTATTTATATATATTGTATTTGCATAATACACGAAAGTAGAAAACTGTTTTTCCCCTTTTCACTGCGAGGGGAGTGCTCCAAGTCAGGCTTTTCTCCGCCACGTGAGTAAGCGACTCGCGCTGTACGAAGTAGCTCTGTGTGGCTAAACGTGAGCGGCGCGGAGGGGGGAAGAGTGCGGGCAGCCGGAGTCATAACATTCATATGAAATCACTCATTCATTCCTTGAACTGTTTTATGAGAACGTTTTCTAAGGCTAACATCACCATTTTCAGTCTACACTGACGACTGAGGGAATTACAAACTCGTTGCGTTTGGTTGTGTAACAGGGCAGGGTTTCTGGACTGTTGCAATATGTGCACACCAATGGTGTTACTATTAATTTTCTGAATCAAATCCTGTGTGAGGAGCCAGATGGCTTGGGAGCATCTTGTCATCCCAACCATTACAAACACGTCTAGCCATAAAAAAAAAAGAAGATTGAACCGTGATTTCACAGATTTTTCATCAGTTAATCTGGGATAGAGAGGCTTCAAAGATTCCATCAGTTAATTCTCTCAGCACTTGTGGAAATTTCTGGCACATTGTGCTAAAGCTGGTTTGAAATCCAAGCTGAAAATCACTGCCTTAAAGAAGCTGATATACTGTACATGCCCATATTGTGTGTATATATATGTGTGTATATATATATATATATATATATATATATATAAAAAAGCTATGAAATACAAATGGGTTAATAAAACTCCCCTTGTTAGGAATCAGACTGAAGCTGATGTTTTAGAAAACCTTTTGAATGTCTTAAATATTATCCAGAGTAATCAGTGAATCTGTCTTGATCTGTAATCTTTCATTTCAAATGCTTCTTGAAAGTGTTTGCCAAAGTCAAATTTTTCTAAGGATGCAAATGATAAAAGAAACAAAGTTGTTTTTTTCTTCTTTTTGGCTAGCTATAATGCCACTTTCACCTTTGCAAACAGATCTACTAAATAATAATCAGCTGCAATCTGTGAATTTCCCTCCTCTTATCAATTATTAAGTATCATAAACCTTCTGTTTGGATAATCTTGGCACCACTTTAAGCGTTAACAGTAAATTTATTTTTAATTATATCTGTGCATTGAGAATAAAATGAGGCCCTTCTGCATACTAAACAGAACACATATGCCACCTCTACTTATTATCAAAAAATCTGATAATGCTTATGAAAGTTGTAAAGGCTACAGTTCATTGTCTGCGTCCCATTTAACTTTAGTACGAGTCAATGAGATAACAGCCAGAGTGAATAACTGACTTTTCTTTAGAAGTGTTTGTTGAGAGTATTCCCCTTTACAAAATACTTTTTAAATAGAGTTCAGAACATTCTCGCTTCAGCATAGCTACAGGTGACCAGGAAATAAGGATGTGTTTAGTATGCAGGATATATTTCTAGGGCAGTGCTCTGGAATACAGAAAAAGCAGTTTGCCTTGTCAGACGCATTGATCTGAAAGTTTTAAGTTGTCGTTGTAGGTTGCAATTCTTTTTTTTTAATGATTATTATTTTTAGCTGATGATTTAGCCACAATTTTTTTTCCAAGACGGTAGCAAAGAGCCATCAGCTTGTAGCTCCACAGGAGGAAAAACAGTTCTACGAAAATAGCTCTGGAATGTTTTGACAGTTCAGCTCAGGAAACTTTCTTGTGCCCAACACGAGATGTGGCCCGGTGAAAATTCCTTTTCACGTGTGTGTTTCTGTTAACCTTTTTGCTAATGAGAATGGTATCTGAAATCGCTGAGCCCCTATGAACTGGACAGGAAGCCTCCCAACAGTGCTGTGAATCTCATCATTTATTTTTTCAAACTGCTACTTCCAGCGCTGGGGCCGGTGACATTAGCCCAGAGGGAAACACCGGTCCCGGCCGCACTGGGCAGCCATTGTCTGCCGCGTCCCTGCACGAGCGCGTGAAGCTGTTTGCATAGCGTGCTAACTCTGTCAGGGTCAGTTCCAGTCTGTGGCCGCTAAAAATGAAAAACATGCCCCAACCGGGACAAGAGCAGGGTCAACAGCTGGCAAAGGATATGGCAATCATTTATATAAATATGCTTTCTCAAGCCCGCAAAAACAAAAAACCCAAACCCAACAGCTGGGAAGGGTTGGAAGTAGCCCCAAGGCTGGTTAGTTCCCTTCCAGATGGGGAGGTTAGACTGGGGCTAGCCAGACTGCTCCACATAGACTTCCGATTCGCATTAGAAATAAAAAGAGTGGAGGAAAGGAAAAAGGAAGAAAAGCTACAAGCATGACTGCTCTGTTTTTCACCTAACTTAATCAAATAAGTGAAGAGTTTCCGAGACGGAAGGCTTGCATTTATTGGTATTCACGCTCAGTTTTCTGTGTTTATCACGGTGTCTGATACACTCCTTAACTGTTTAAAAGGGAAGCATATATATTGTATAGAATAGTTTATATGTAATGTCATGGTCATTTGTAGACAGATTGAGGAATCATGTGAAGATTTATGCTCCGTTTACGTCTTCTGAATACTTGCATATTCCACTCCAAAGGCAGGAAAGACAAGGAATTAGGTTGGCCTCGCCTCTGAGTTGTAATTGGCAGATACAGTTTAGTTCTACTATTTCCTTTACCTGTAACTGTGTTCTTAGCACGTTTTTACATGTCAAGTCAAGGAAAGAATCCTAAACTTAACACCTGCATGTCATGATACAGTAAAGTGTGGTTTTTAAACTGTGGTGAGTGATACAAGTCTTAAATATGAGTGCTTTGTCTTAAATATGAGTGCTTTGTGCAGTTCACAAACATAGGTTTAGTTTTTGTGGTGCAGAAGAGACTATGTTAGTGATACAGCTATATGATGCAGCAGTAATTTCAAACTCATCACATAAATGCAGACATCATGTAATAGGTGCATGTTACATCCACTGAACAAATCCAAACCTCTATATTCTGTAACTTTAATTCAGACACTTTTAATTATAAGAACACTTTTCTCAGCTGATTTACTAATGGTATCTTTTGTTACTGCAACAGATCTCTTATAATAAAAGAGAATTTATACTATTACTTGTCAAGAAGAATGGATTAGATTTCTCACTAACATGCTCAATACTGTATTTGTCTTTCAACAAGAACTCTGACCTGTAAGTTGCTTAGCATATTGCTCAGAGTTTGTGCAAAATGCAACCAAATGCTGTTCTGTAATGCTAATTATACAGTGTCGCTTAGCTAGCACTGCGTAACAGATAACAAAATCCAGGATCACTGAGGCCTGTTTCCAAAGCTGTCCATGAGGGTGGAAGTTCACTTAAAATTCAGTGGAAATTCAGAGGCAGCATTCATAAGAGAAAATCACAGTTGCTGCTTTTTCATATAAGTTTGGAATTTTCCGTTGTTTAGCCATATATCCCAGGAGGTTGTTCAACACCATCTTCTTGTGACTGGTGATTAGCTCTTTCTTTTATTTTTTAAAAGAATACAACTTTTCTTTCTTTTTGTTTTGTGAAACACAGTGCTTTCTGTCATAGGCTGAAAGTCCACGTTTTCATGGTAGTTTGCCAAAAATCAAGTCATTTATCTGGAGTTTTCCTCTGTGGCATATACTTTTCTTTAGACTGCTTTTAAGGATCTTTCAAGGCTGGTACTTTTCTGCAATCGCTGCCATGATAATTTTCTATTTTACTTTACATTGGCCTCTTCTTGAGATATTAAAAAGAAAAAAAAGAAAAAAAAAACTGTGGCAGACTTGAGCTCCTTCTGTGGCAAGCAGTAGGTGTATTGTACATTAGGAGCACTCCACCAGTCTTGTGGTATGGATTAATCTCAGCTTGGAGTGACCAGGCAAGGAGAGATCTAGGCAGCCATGAGCCGGTCAGGATTGTTTCCTTCAGCGTTATTGCCGTCCGCATGGTGGTGTGAGGGAAGTCCTCTCACAGTTGCTGATAATGTTTTGTTACCACTAATTTTACATTATGGTTCTTTTGTTTGATACCACCATGACCGGTGGTGTCAGTTCTTTACTGATCATGAAGTCATTGCTCAAGCATTTAAGGTTGAGAACTGGGACTTTACCACCTCTTCATGCATGGGGAGAGATTTTCTCTTCTTTCTGCTGCCTATGCAATAGGTGCATAAAATAATACTCATATAAGCTGTTTTCCCTATTCAGTGCATGTTGCATTCTCTAGATGAATGGTAAATTCTGAGCCAACAACTTCACAACAACAGCAAGGAGTGTACAAGGGCTTGGGTTGGGTTTTTTTGGAATCCAAAATCATATTATGATCATAGGGATTCATCTTTTATTTTGGTAAATAATTTTTCAGTGAGGCAAAAAGAATTCCTTGATGGCTGTTCAGCATTGCAGCTGTTCCCCTGAACACTAAATCGCACGTACGCTGCTGGGGAGAGAATATTTTTCAACTTTTGAATATTCAATAGAACTGCTTACAGTTAGAAAAAAGAAGTAAGGACTTAATGTTCAGGTTAGCTGTGCGAGTATATTCACAGATGCAATATTAATCTTTTGTGTTTGATCTTATCTCTCTTCCTCTTGGAAAAGACCAGTAAGACAAGGTAATTTAAAACCACCTGAACACATCCTTCCACCTTACTGTTAGGCCCTGAAGTCATAACCTCTTGACCTCCGAGGTTATGGGTCTAGTGCTTTTTTATCCTCCCTGATTTCGCAGTATCTACCCACTTCCTCCACAACATTAGAGCCTTGTTATATAAGGAAATTGGAAACACCAACTGGCCTGTCTAGGGCTGGCAATCTCTTTCAGAGATAAGACATGTCCTCGGCTTTGGTCTAAGGAGGACTGAGAATTTTAAATAGAAATATGCATGAAGGATATTTAAGAATGCTGAAGTGCTTTGTAGTGGCCAGTTAGAAATACATATACTGAAGAAATGAATCTAGTTTCTTTGACAGCTTTTTCTACTCAGAAATAGACATTTGACTATTTTTTATGAAAAACATACCTTGAGTCTTTTAGAGCTAAAGAGAATAAATATTTAAATCGGAATAATTTGGAGAGGTTTTAATACCATTAAGGATTAACAGACAGAATTGTAAGATAAAAAATTAATAGGAGAAATATTAGTAACCTGCTTGATCTCTTTTGTTATTGTTGCTAACTTTAGACTTCTAAATTTTTTCTCCCAACTCTTGTCTAACTGAAAAAGCTTCTTGAGTGTGCTAATGAAGAACAGATATCACAGGTTAATTTTAGAGGTGGATATCTGAGCCAGGCTCTACCTGCAAGGCAGTGAGCTCAGTGGAAAAAGTCGGTATTGAAGGGAGAAAGAGAATGCAGTAATTTCAAGGCCAAGTAGCATCATTTCTTCTGAGGACTCCTATTAGACTTCTGTCTTGAAAAAATTAAAATTAATTTTCTAAAGTGCCTACTATTTCATTTATGTGAAGTGAAACTCAGTAAAATAAGAAAACTGAATGGGGTCTAGTTATCTAAATAGGATAAATAGTTTAAAGCAACAGATTATTATTTTATATCAAGTTAAAAGATTTAGGCATGTGTGTTGTCCTGAACACAAAAGCAGACATTAAAGCATATCTGTATTTGCAAAATAATAATTCAGATATACTTCTCTCCTGTATTATTTATTGTCTATAAAGCTTAATATGTGTAAGAATAATGCTCTTTTGTTGAGTATGGCAATGTTGCTCCTAGAAACACTCGCAAGTAACAGTAGTTGGAAGAAATGTGATAAAACTAAGTAGTGTAAATTTGTTTACTTAGTCTGATAGAAGCAGAGAGCAAGGTGAGAGAAAATTTAAAATATTTCAAGTATTATTATATGAAATAACCAATAGGAAGCACCTGAGATTGATAACATCCACGGGATGTGCTTGAGTAATTTCAGATCCGGAATCTGAGTCCAATAACTTTCAGGGCACAAAATCTACTTTACAAAACGTAAGAAATTTTTTTTGTTGTTATTCATCGTAACAGATCTGGCGCTTAGAAGAATGAGTAGCCAGATGTTACTTGAGGCCGGTTTTCTGTCCAAGGAAAGCATGTAGCTAGTCTAAGAATGTAAACTTCACATGTTCACAATCTGCAAACTTCTTGACAAAGAAGAACCGCCATCTGCAACAGCAGGGCTTCGTGTGGGTTTCTGAAGGCCATCAGTTTCTTCTGAAGTAAAGTTCAGTACAGTTTTAGCTTCATTGGTAAGAAATAAAGAAATGTGTATTCCTGCAGACTAAGAGAGGATAGGTTGGAATAGACCCCAGTCATCTTGATGACTGTAAAGGCCAAAGAATGTCTCAGATGTAGAAACGGAAGGAAGACTGTGCTTTAAGCAAAAGGGCAAAATAATGTTAGGCAGCAAGAGCTTTCCTTACAAATTTTAGTAATTTAAGGTAACATATTATCTGGTAATTAACATCTCTGTTTCTTGGAGTACAATTCTACAGCACATTAGATGGATTAAAGGAGGTAAATTTTAACTTCTCTACTGGCAGTTCAAGACATGTTGATTTAATCTCATTGAACTGCCCAACAAAGAACAACTGATCCAGTAATACGGGAACATGAACAGGAAAGACTAAAGAAGAAGAAAGACTGAAAAATAAACTATACAGTAGCTGATGTACTGAGAACTTCGTGTAATGAGCAAAAAAGAATTCATAAAATGAAACAGTAATTCCTTTCCAGAAGATTAACCAAATGGAAAATTTCAACACACAGAACTGGTTAATCAATAGTCAGGTCCATCATTTCACTGCAGGATTTTGTATTTAAGAAAGAGTCTCTATACATAAAACAGAGATAGATTAAAAAAAAATAGTTTAAATTGCAGTACTGTGGGCTTAATAATTTTAAGTCACTTTCAGGTTTACATAGTACTAAATCAACTGTCCTGTCCTAGTATTTTTAAGATTCTTTCCTCTAGAATAAATTCCCTCTTCTTCCTAGTTCCCTTCTGAGCTAGAAGGACTAGATCCTGTTACACTGATTGGTGGATCTCTTGGTAAATATGATCATAATCCTACTCCTGTACAGAGTGTCTGAAGAATCAGGGCTGTGCTATACACATATGTATGGTTGACCTCAGTTATTTTCTGTTAACTTATTTTTAGTAATCACTGTAGGTAAAAACATCTTTTTAAATTCCCCTGCAAAGGTAGCTTCACTCATGAATTATTCTTCAGTGCTTTTCCTTAAGAAATTCATCCTAAGAATATTTTTTCCTTAGTAGGCATCTCTGGTTTTGAAGCAGCAAAACCAATGAAAATAGTGGCTGTAGCTTAAAGACATTTCCTCCCTTTTCCTAGGACCGTGACTTTGACGGGTGCGTGCAGAGCGGCACGCTGATGCAGTCGAGCTGGCTGTGGTCGCGGGGCTGCTCTGCGGCCGCGGCGGAGCCTCCCGCTGCCCGAACGCCCGCTGTGCTGCCCCTGGGGGGCCTGGGTGCTCCTCGGAGCGCGGCGGAGGCCTAGAAGCAGATTTGAAAGCAGTATGAGTTTCATTTGCAAAGTTTAAAACTTCAGCTACGTTACCAACCCCCCAAAACACAAAAATCTCTTTTAAGGTAGAAGGGTTTGGTTTGGCCAGTATTAAGGAGAGCCATTTGAAAAATTCAAACCTAGCTTTGTATTCTAACCACATTGTGAGCTTGTCCAAGATACGCAGAGTTTGGATTCAAGAATCATTTAATTTAAACATTTGCTTTATAAAGCAAGCAACTAAACTAGACCAAAAGAAAAGATTCATGGTACAAAACAGAAAATGTTTTAAAAGACAAAAATGTCCCCTCACATTAAATCTTTCTTTATTCCTGCTTTTTCCTCCAATATGAAGCAAGGACTTATTTAGCTTTGGTATTAAACTTCAATAGCTTAATGTCATACTGTTGTTCTTACGAATATCTACTGTGTTGATAAATTTTTTTTGTATTTAAATTCTCACCTACCACCTGTAATTATACAAACTGAAATGTTACTTTTATGTGACCTAAAGCAAGGAGGAATGCTTCATGGGATTCAAGGCTTCCTCAATAAGTGAAATGGATTTCAATCACCGTAGACCAAAATTTTCTCCCTAGTTGTTTTCATTCTGTTGTAACACAGTGAACAGTGGAAGGGGGCACTTTAAAACATCATCATAAACTGTGTTTTAAAACAACATTTTAATAGAGATTTTAAATATATACACACACACACACACCTATTTTATACGCGTGCGCGCACCCCCCCCCCACCCCTCTCTTTATCTTAAGGGAGGGTGTCAAGAGGATGGAGCCAGACCCTTTTCAGTGGTTCCCAGTGACAGGACGCGAGGCAACGGGCACGAAGTGAAACACAGTCAGGTCCATCTGAACATGAGGAAATACTTTTTCACTGTGAGGGTGACAGAGCACTGGAACAGGTTGCCCAGAGAGGTTGTGGAGTCTCCTTCTCTGGAGATACTCAAAAGCCGCCTGGATGCGATCCTGTGCAAGGTGCTCTAGGTGACCCTGCTTGAGCAGGGGGGTTGGACTAGATGATCTCCAGAGGTCCCTTCCAACCTCAACCATGCTGTGATTCTGTGAGATATATATATATGTATGTATGTATATGTATATATATTTTTAAAAAAGAAAATATATATATATTTTTATGTCATGGTTGTCCAGCATATATACTAGGCCACAATCCAGCAAAGCACTTACACACGTGCTTAACTTCAAACATGTGAGGAGCTGAAGTCAAGCATGTGCTTAAGTATTTCCTTTGCTATATGCTGTCTGCCAGTGATACACCACAGAGTGTTTGATTTCTACGGTAGCAGGTGAGTCATTTTATAAATCTCTCTATATTATTAAGTGATTTAATGACAACTCTTCAACTTGAAATAATGATTTCTGGATTTTTTGGCATAAGATGAGATAAGTTCCATATATCCGTACATGCGTTTGCAGTGTGACTACTTAAAAATGTATACTTTTGCCTTCTGGCTATGCCAGTTTTTAGACCCTCCAGATTGTTTTTTTGGATCCTCAGCTAGAACTTAAAACTTTGTCACTGAGATAAAAGGGTCAGTCAGTATCAATCTGTAGGGAAATCACTCAGACCACAGAGAACTTCTTGATGCTTTAACAGTTTATGTTCTGTTTGGTAAAACAAAATTAGTTATCAGGATTATTTGACTGATGAGTATTTCAGTGCTGGCAGACCTCCTCAGTTTTGAAATCCTCTAGATTTTTACTGCTTTTAGAAAAATAGGTTTTTAAAAAATATTAAAAATAGGATATGAAGAAGAATAAATGAGACACAAGCGCATGTGTGTATACGCCCTTTCACAGCTGGGGTTTTGGCAAAGTGTCATTCCTGCTGTTAAACATGGTGACCTTGCTGCCTATGATTTACTAACTGTTTTACAAACATTTCCTCACTCTGTGAGGTTTGATATGTTCTCCATCCTCAACAGCTCAACAGAGTCACTCAGCCACTGAGCCAAACCTGCCTTTGTTTACAGCTTTTCCGGAAATTTTCACAGAGAAAAAAACTTTCTCCTTTTCCAATGTTTTATTTTTAAGTCAACACTTTCTGTGGTTTATTTGTGCAAAGCAGCATTCGGGTACAAGGTATTGCACCGTATCCAAGTGGGAATTGCTGCCTTTCTAAAAATAAATTGGGGGTCATGTGAACCAGTGCAGAAAAATCTAAAGATACCAGATATTACAGGACCTTTACATTTGGTGGTTCTTTTTTCCATAATATTCTGGGTCTGGATTTTTCTGAACTTTTTTTCCCACATTCATTTCTATAATAGAACATAATGTAAAATGATGAAACACAGGAAAGAATCTTCTTTTAAACAAAATTATCAGCGTTAAAAATAACAATCTTTTTTTTTTTCTCAGTGTGGATTTTTTCTTGTGAGGGCTTTATTTAAAAGTCTTCCTATTAGATATAGCCAAAGAGTAAAATAGTATTTAAGTGGCATTGCATTTATTTAGTTACAACTTAATTTTGCTAAGCACTTATTTGCCTGGTGTACCTTAAAGTCCCATTAATTTCATTTCAAGTTTTGGGTAGGGAACTCAAAAACGAGTGTGCTTTGGATGACAAAATCAGGCAACTGTCTCTTATGTTTCTTTGCATTGACTGAGTAAAAACTTAGTGCAAATTAAAATTAGAATGGGATGGGAATGTTTTTATTAAATGTTTTCACAGTGGCGATATGTTTCATGGAAACGCACTTGTTTTGATGACAGTGTTTCTCAGGGTCAGGATGGAATTTCTGGGGAAAACGAGGAGGAGACGAGAATAAGCTGAGACGCTGGGCTGGGAGGACACTCGCTGGGCTCTTCCATGCCCAGGTAGCCCAGAGCTCTCAGGAGTGGCTCCCTCCTCCTCCCTTCTCTCTTTCCTTAGAAGCACATCTACATTTAGCTAATTTGTCGTTTCTACGGAAAATAACTATTAGGTATAGCAGTAGGAGAGACATACTGCGAAACAAAATAGTGGCCTACAGAGTCCACTTCAGTGCTCTCCCACTTCAGGAGAGTTCAGAATAAAGAAATAAGATTAGCTGGTTTATTAGACATTTTTTTGTAACTCGCTACAGAAGATACAGGAAGTAAAGAAGGTTAGAGAAGATCAGCTCTTCTGTTAGATATACAAGTCTCTAAGGATTGGTTATTATATTAAAAATTTAGTTCCAAATGAGAAAACCTGTACTTAGTTTGCTGTCCTGATCAGTTTATTATTTGAATTATATCCTACTGAATGTATACTTGCAGAACTAACTGAATAATAAAAGTTTAAGCGTTTCCTTTGGATTTTATATCATTAAAATAGATGGAAATAAAATTTAAATGGCATACAAAGGTGTTCATATAGAAACCATGCACAACAAAAATGGATACTGTCGGAATACTTTCTTGATATGTTTATGTTTATATACTGTGAATATATTACATCTATTACATTTTTAATCTAGTGAAATACAAGTGATTTATAACTCTAAATCTTCCTTTTAAATGCATTAGATTATTAATGCTGTTAAAGGAAATACCCACAAATGGAATTACTTCTGGAGGGTTTGTTTGCTTGTTTTAATCACTCAGAATCACTCAAGCATTTGAAGTGAATTTTTGTACCAGCGTACTGAGTCAAAATGACAGACAGATAGAGCCTTCACCAAATTAGAACAGCCTTTATATATTGATGAAAAAACTTTGAAAACATTACAGCATGTTTTATATCTACAAAGTATTTTTAGTAGTTTAATATTTGTTACTTAATTACAATTTTTAATTGAAAATTGTAAGGAAATGATTTGATTACATATCTCTTCAGTTTCCATACATATATGGGATGGAAAATTAGAGGGAGGGAAAAAAAAAAGCTGACTTCAGTCCCTTACAGCACCATAGAAGCTGAGGCTGTAGCAGTGTAAGGATCCTGGCTGTCAGAAAGCAAAGATAAAATGGCAGTCTTGCATAGTGCACACAACATTCCCAGTCTGAAAATAACTATTTGCTGTTTCAGTTTTCTGTAAAGTGGTGGTATTAAAAAGTGAAGTCTAAGAGACTACTATGTAGCACAAAATGTTCAGAAAAATGGTAAGATAAAGAGTTTTCAAAAGTCTGCTGAACCCATTTGAGGTGGTACTGTTTTTGTATCATCTGTCTTTTGAATGTATGGAGAATTGTGCAAGTAGGTTCCTATCTGTAAAACTTCTGCGTAGAAGCAGTGAAGGTGGAAAAGCAATAGGTTGAGATCCTAACTCCTTTTTTTTTCCACCCAGAAGATGCACGCAGAGTTTACCTGTTGCCTCAGAGTAGATTCCGCAGTCAAAACATTATCTCAGGTAAATGTTCCACAAAATCTAGGGTTCAAGTGCTGCAAAGGAAACAGGTTTTCCTTGCTGATTGATCAAAAAGCACAGTATCTAAAAACAAATGTCATAAGTTAACCAGAATGCTGTATTATGGCATTAAGAAATATGATCTGTCCCATGGACTGAGTTGAGTGAAAGTAGCAAGCGGGTCTTGTTTCACATGGTCCAGAATCAGGGACTACCACAGCATGTTCAAGACATGATCTGGTTTCTAGAATGTAAATAGAGATGTTGCTTATGACTTCAGTGGGATCATGATTAGGTCCATCCCTTCTAAGAACAAGCCTTCACTCAAATTTGGTATCCAATCTACGGGTAGGTTTAAAACTAACTGTCATATTCCAGAGTGCTGGGAGCAATAAGTATTAAGATCTACTGGTCATGTCCCTGTAACTGTTTTTGAATTTGTTGAGTTTGACTTAAAATAAGGGTAGAGGAGTGTGTTTACGTTAGAGTCTACTTGTAAGTGTTGCATATTTCATCTTGGACTGCCAAAATTTTGAAAAGTGACTTCTACATGTACACCCTGGTTTTCTGTCAGTGTCTTGGTTCTCTAGCAGTTTTTCTTGACCATGGTTTCTGCATCTGTGATGGAAGGGAGAAATATGCAATGATTTAAATATATGTACATATTTTTGTGTATTCTGAGATCTTACTGGTCTGTTGTGATTTATTTAAACTTGCAGATGCTTCTGAAGTGCTTTAATCATTTTTTGCAAAAGGCTTCTCCTGTGTCAAGTAGGTGTTTTGCACTGTTCTGGTCCCATTCAGAGAAAGTGGAACTACAAACCCAGGAGGCTAAATGTGACTTGGTGTGTGAAACCCCAAATGTTTGGATGTTCTTTACTCTAGAAATATAAGTGTCATAAACCTAATCTGGTATGTGCAGTGTAGCTAAAAATTTGAGGCATGTGTAAAATAACATTTCGTTGATGTGTTAATCATTGAGGATATTGCATAAACTTCTGGATTTCTCATTTCATCTAAGAAGGACATATCATTAAATTTTAATTTTAAATTGTAATTTTCATTCTGGTTTTATTTCAGGTACTGTGATTAAAACTATGAAGATAAGACTTTCTAGTAGATTCAGTGATGTAGTCAAGGATTTGGGGCTTTTTTCTCTCTCTGGAACTACTTTTTAAATGTTCTTATGTAGCTTGGAGGTTGCGTGACCTCATGCCAGGAAAAACAGAATGGGCAAACCAGCACAACGGTATGATGTATCATGCCAGTGCCCTTGGAAAAAATGCCTTGTCTCTTTCTTGATTTAAATACATAATTCCATTTTCTGGTGGTGTTAATCATCCCAGAAATGAAGAGAGGAACACAAGCAACATGTTTGGTCTTATTTTTAGTTGGTAAAAGAAGCTGTTGATGGATGTCTTCTCACAAAATGATATCCACAAATCAAGGAACCAGGTACGAGTCCTGGCTATAGATGTCTTTCAGAGGTAATTCCAGGTGAATCTTGCTTGAAGGGAGAGAAGTGGGGGAAGGAGAAAGGGAAAAAGTGGTATACTTATTCATCTCTTCCTGTTGAAAACACAGCAGCCCTTGATATGGCTGGATGCAGACTATAGTCAGCTCACCAATGCTCTCAGCATGCTTGTGGTTCGAGTATATGATATAAGTAGCGTAGAGTGGTTTTGTTGCTATGGGAAAAGTGCTAAAAAAGGCTGTATCTCTTGTAGAGCTCAGATCCTTTGGGCATTTAATGTACAATTTCTGCTAAGGACACTCAGAATTATACCTCTGATTCTAAATTGCTTAAATGTTGAAACATATGGTCTTGTGTTCTGTTCACTAGGAAACAACTGTCTGTAACCAAGCTGCCAAATTCAAATAAACTCATACTGTATAAAAAGGGAATCTGAAGCAGCTCAGTAGAAATTTTAAAATGCTTTTATTGAAAATCAAACCTGATATATAGAAAAATGTAAATTAAACTTGTGTCGTATATCAGTAACAGATAATTAAATGTTAATAGCTGAGAAGTTCTTCAATTAAAAATGAACTGTTTGTGTCCTCCTGATTTCTTCTGGGGGCCAGGTTCGTGTAGCTGTCATTTGTGGAGTTCTCTGCTACACTAATCGTTTTAATAAAATGCAATTATCTGCATAATTAATTTCTTTGACTGCTCTGCTGTGTCCTTCTTTCACAGAGGCCAGAATGTCAAAGATCAAGTAGACTGGGGAAAATAAAAAATTCACATTGTGAAAGGATATAAAAAATACTTGGAATTTCAATCCATTGGCTTCTATTTATCTCAAATGTCAAGGGGAGTGTAAAATGTATTTTTAAAATGTGTTTTTGTATGGTTTGAGCCCATTCTTGGCGTAGTTGTGAATCTAGAGGGGCCATTGTTCTTTGAGAGAGTTTGAGGGGGTTTCTTTGTACAAAGTGACAAAAAGAAGACTTAGAGTACTGGGCTGCCATTGTTCCTGTGCGGCGCTGTAAAATTTGATTTGAAATTAGGACCTCGGGGCAAGCTCTTCAATAGCCAGTTTTTATTTTCTGCCAGCATTTTAATCACTCTTGGGCTTAAAGTGGATGACCAACATAATGCCTCTATGTTTAATAGAACAGTTCATATCTTGAAGGCCAGTTAACTGAATTCAGGGATCTGTCATCTGCCCAACATTAGTCTTTTCTGTTTCCTGTCTATTTATGAAGATAGCTCTCCATTCCAGCCAGCGCTCAAAGAAGAGCAACTCTTTCTTTCCTTTTTTTTTGCCCCCAGAATTTCTTCAATGTACTAACATCTCTTTTAGTGATCTCTTAAAGGAGCCACATAGCGATGCTGCAGCGCAGACATGGTTCAGATCAGAGCACTGGCTGTAGCCATCAGATTGTGTTAATGCAACCGCTGAATTTCACCAGACAGGGACAAGGAGGGGGGGCGACATGCAAGAATCCAATGTCGCAGAGACATAGAGCGAACAGAAGAGAAAAGTGATATGTTGGCCTAAGCCTCATATACCTCACTGGGATTAAAACTGGAGAGACGTGAGAGTAGGGAAACAAGAGGAAAATTGGGAAAGAAATGCTGGAGTTTTTAAAGAGCTGACAGCTGTTGTGTGTGTCGTGATTAGGAGAGACTTGCAGAGTGATGATACAATTCTAGAATGTTTTAGTCAAATTGAGGGGGCAAGGTGTTTGGTGTGTTTCCATTATGTCAAAAATATGAATGTGGTCAAACTAGATTTGGGGTAATTGATGCCCCTGTTGATAAAGAGATAACAAGCCTGTGGCCTGGCTGTTATACAACATGCACGTGGCAGAGCCCTGAATTTCCCAGATCTGTGAGGATGCACAGAACCAACACTGTGGGCAAGTTTCCTGCAGTGGAGAAATCAAGCTCATTCCAGAAGAGACAAGGGCATAAATGTATTCAGGTTAAAAGGCATCCAGTAAATATGAGTTAATAAATACAAGGTTTTGCTGTTTTAGAAGGGAAGGTTATAGGAACCCGAGTTTTCATTTCACAGGCATCCCTCGACCTGGCTGAGGTCAATGCAGATGCAGACAGGAGCCCTTCCTTGGCCTCCCTTCTTGCCTGAGCCATTGCGTGCCTTTGCCTGCAGCACACGGTTGTGATTGATCCTGGGAACTGGGCAGCATTCGTTACTGCTTAGTCCTCGGTGGGGCCATGGAGCAGCAGCTTTCTGGTGGATCAAGATGGTTATATGCAAAACTGATTTTCCAGAAAGCAGTGGTACAGTGCATTTTTAAAATAAACAACTGAATTTGAAGTTATTCTCTAGTGCTGGATTGAAAGACTTAAAGATTGGAGTCGATGTCCATTGAATGATTTGGGTCATGGACACTGAGCTTCATGTCTGCCAGCCAGTATCCCTAGTGTCTCTCTTGAGATTGCGATCATGAGTACTAATTGTGGTGGTGGTGGTGGTATTTCTGATTAGGGAATGTATTTCAATCGCTAGGCTATTTCATATAGACCACTAACTAGTCATTAGATGGTAATGCCTTCTGATTAAATTTGAACTGGTCAAAGTTTACACCAGTAGGAGGGGAAATGTTTCATATCCCATTACTAATTATGATCTGTTATAATTAATTCCTAGCAAGCTTAAATTTGTTTTTAGTTTGCCAGGAATGAAAGAACCTTTAAACACAGATTAGAATCTTCATAACTTGCTTCAGTCATACTCACATGATGCCTTTGTTTCCTTTATTTGTATTTAATCAACAAAATCTAGCTTGTGTTCAACACTTTTCCTTGTGCAGATGCAGAATAAAAGTGGCTAACCAGAGCCGGAGAACTGTAAGAGGTTAATATATTCAACATCATCAAGCACAGCTTTTCATTCATTTCAAATGTAGCTGTGTGGGTGGCTACACAATGTGGGAAACTCTTTTCATTGAAGAATCTGAATATTTTGTAAGGAAGTGAATAGTTGCAAATAATCTTTTCTGTAACACTGAAATAAAGAACAAATGAGCTATTCTCAGAAAATACTGAAGCATTATTGTCTCCAGTCATTTAACAGAACTATACAGAAAAAAATATTCCAAACTTGACAGATTCATATCCTAATCTTTTGCTCCTTCATCAGGAGACTGTGTAGTTTGTATTGCAGACACCAGTTAAAGCAGAATGAGTTAAATAAGTTTGCTTCATCGGTGAATGAATTGATAAAGAGATAACAAGCCTGTGGCCTGTATTTTAAAAAATACAACTCAAATTTTAAAAATAATTAATGTAAAGTAGAGCTAAGATAGTCCAGCTGTGGCCCATGGACTGGATACGTCCTCCAAAAATCTAGCAACATTTGACTGACGGCTTTCCCAGAAGCTGTCCAGCTTTTGTGGTAATTCAGTTGTCTGCCACCCTCTTGTTCAAGGGCCCCGTAGCTCATCCCCAGCACGTATCTGAGAATAAGTCAGTTGTTGGGTGCCCCTCTGTGATGGGCTTCCTTCGTCCCCTGCCCATGTGAGCAGGTGATGGGCACCAGCTGCAGCTTGGCCATAGGGCATGTGCTTTCGGTCATATGGTGCAAGAAGGGCACAGAGTGTAAATCCCCTTTGTACCTCCAGAGAGATTATGTCAAAACACTGGATGCCTTTTGAACATAAGATTTTATTTTAGGAAAAGAAAAGTTCTGAAAGATGCTATATTAGAATGGTTAACTGAAACAAATTTGTTCTATTCGTTTTAATAGTCTCATTTTCCTACCATCACCTTCTGTAGGTGTGGTGAAGATCTTGGTAAATAAAATCAGTGCAATTACTACAGGAATTCCTGTGTTATCTGTGCTCTTAAAATAATTTAACTTTAACTTTTGGGCCACAAAACATAAAGTATAGACAGGAAAAGATCATTGGTATGAAGAGAGACAGAAAGAAGCACGTTCTTGCTGTGTACAGACCAAACAACTCCTGTTTTCCTTTTGGCACCTCTGTCTCAATGTTGGACTTAAGAAAGGGATCTGTAGAGCTGGCATGTACCTACATGTTCTCCTCTGTCTGGGGTCTCTTTCAGCTTTCCGTGTAGCTAGATTGGACAGCTGCTGGCTTTCTAGTGTTTTGAGACCACTCTGTACCTGTATAATCAGGTGCTGTAAGTGAAATTAAAAAAAAAAAAAGTCTTTTTTAGTGCAGTCTTAAGATCCCCTCCTAAATTCTTCCATGCTGTTTAAGTCTTACAGTAGACCGTAAACCAATGAAGCTGTGCAGGGGATCATGTGGGCAGAGCTATTGGGACTGACCCAGGAATGGGGCCACTGGTCCCAAATCCTTGCATAAAGGTGCTTGAGGAGCTGCGTGTTGCTGCTCTCGCACCTTTTAAGGTGGTATATTTGCCAGGGAAATGTATGGTATAGGTCTATGAACTGTGCTTGGGTCGGGACAACGACAGGCTAAAGGCCTGGGGAACTTCCAATTCAAAACCCAGGTTCTCTTTAAAAGAGTAGCAGAAATCATGTAACATGAAAATAAAATTTTGCTTTTATTATTTTACTGCCGTGAAGGAGTTTTTCCCTGACTTACTTACTAACCATGTTACTGTCTGTGTGGTTTAAAGCACAGGGCTAGCATTCAAGAATCCCTGAGTTTGATGTACAGTCCAGCTGTCTCGTGTTTTCATCTGCGATATTTAGCAACTTCACAGCGCCATCAGAGGGATGAGGTAGTACCTTCGCTGCAGCCTGAAACCCAAGTGCTGCCCAGGTGCTTCAGAGGCTTTTCGCTGCAGGCAGTTGTAATAGCTCCGCGTGTGCGTATTCCTATACAGCTAAAACTTACAGTAAGTGAGAAGGATCTCTGAGGCAAGCCTGAGTAGGTCAGCATTACCCTTAACTAAACACGATTAACTTTATACATCTCCTGGTATATGTCTTTCCAATCCACTCCAGTGCTTGATTTAATTTTCCTTTTAGGTAAACTCAGAGATTTAGCTTCATTAGAATGATTGCAAGGATTCACTGCATATGGCCTATTGCTTTCTTTATCCCTCCTGGGTTTTCTTAGCAAACACTTCAATCTGTTGAGATGGGGAGAAAATTTAAGAAGTCACTGGCATCAGGGACATGAAAGAACTATCATGGAAGATTTGTTCAGAGAGTAAATTTAGTAGGAATCCTGGCTATAAAAATGAGCAGCATATTGGATCACATTTTAAATTGTGGAAGCAAGCCATTCCTGGTATTCCACACGGCAAATTAATCAGTTCTGTTTCTAATGGCAGATTTTGCTCCCGGATCATTCAGACGAGCAGGCATATTGGTGGGAGTCAGGCTGGGTGAGGTTTGTGCCTATTTTCCTGAGTACCACCAGTTGTAGGGTGATCAGTGGATATTCTGTTTTTTAACTCTACGCTTTGTTACTTGCAGTGAGGGTACTGTCAGGCTTATTAGAACAATAAAATTAGTTGTAGAATGATTTTTAGAGAGATTTTATGAAAAGTGGTACATGCACTTGTTCTACGTTATCTACTTTGTATATCTGCAGAAGCGTATCTTGTGTTATATGAGCCTTTATTTGTTTTTACCTTGTATAACAAGTTTAAAAACCAATTGCAAATATCTTCAAGTTTTAGTAGGTTAATATCGTATAGACCATTTTAACCACTGTTTTAAACTTGTTTTCTTATCAAAAAAGGAGTTCTGGCTTTTTCCACAATATTAGATCTATCATATCAGAGTACTTTATTGAATATTTTATTGACCGTCTGCTTGCCCTATGCTAACCTGCCTGACATCCAAAGTTCCTCTCTCTCTGGAGATGCAATGTCAGTTCTCATTAAGCAGCAAAGCGTGAATTTTCCCCTCGTATTTCCTGTGAATAAACTTCATCCCAGCAGGCACACTCTGCCCTGGTGCATCATGGGGGCGTCCAGATTTCGAGCCCAACGTAGGCACATGGATGGATTTAAGGTGGTATAGACAAGCGCTTGCTGTACAAGAAAAATATTTTCCCTTTGGGGCTTACATCAGCATTTCATATAATTTTGCTTTACACAAATGTAAAGGTATTGAAGAGGAAAATTTCTTCCCCTGGCAAGTTAATTACTTGCCTTCTCATAGAATGAAACCTTGAAGCAAAAGCTAAGAGGAAAGTACCTTTTTCTTAAATTAGGCAATCTGTTCAAGAACATGGATTTGATTTACTGAACAGTTGCAATTACAAGTGCATTTTAACTATCTCAGTTTGTTCACAAAATTTGATGTCTGTTATTGATATTTCATTTTAGCTTCTGTATACCTTTCTTTTTTAATGTTATATTCTGTATTTCCTTTCTTTCGAGAAAAACAAGATCATGTTCTGTCACTATATGGTTTTATGATTATATAAATACTTCACTGGCAGAATCTGTTCTTGTTGGCCATTGGTTTTGAGAGCTCTGCACTGAACCTTTCCTGACTCCCTCTCCGTAAGATGCCCGTGGTTTTTGCTGTGCTGTATGACATTTACTAAATAATTTTAATATGAGGCAGGTATAAATCTTGCATAATTCTGTAGCTGGTTGACAATTTCATTATTTGCACTCCTTAGTAGGTAGTGATTTCTTGGCAGTCTAATTATGGCATCTCTTAGCAAGCGTTCCAGAGGGAGAGAAGAGAGTGTTTTGTTCAAAAGCCATAAAATATTTCAGGCCACTGTTTCATGGTGAGGTATTTAAAAAAGCTGCATTTTTAAACAGACTCTCAAAATAATTAGAAAGTGTTTTTCTCTTTGAGAATTAAGAACAGAGGCTACCATAGGATGGCTTTTGAACAGTAACTTTACCTGAACTGTGCTACTGTTAAAAAGATCTCAGAATGAAAACAAATTTGGAAGAACAGGGTTCCATTTTGTATTTTAAAGCATATTTTCATTGTTGAGGAGTTGAACATAGTTGGTTCAAATTCTCTCGCTGTGACTCCGCCATATGACATTGCTGCGTTCACAGCAATGTGTCCCTAACACAAAGTGAAGTAAGAAAGGAAGGAAATTTGGTTTTGTTCCTGTGGTTATGGAGATCTGCAGAGGAGTGGGTCTGCAGGGGAGCAGTGCTCAGGACGCGTACTGCTTAGACAACTTCGGTTTTTTCATACAATTCCTTTTTCACGCTTGCTGTTACCAGCCAGATGTTGAAACTCAATTTATTTTGCTATTAGGTTTTGCTAATGATACTAAAACCTTTTTTAAAAGCTTTCCTAATTAATGATCTTCTTGCTCACAAACAAAAACTATATTGTCTTTGAGAAGTGCCTAAGTATTTTAAAACAACAGGCTGTTGGTAGGTTTTATTGCCTCATGAATTTAGGGTCAACACACGTATTATTTGCCACGGTTAATTTGCGCTGGGTTATTGACTGTCTGCGTTGTTAGGGATGTCTGACTCTTGTAAAAGTTACACTCATCTTAAATTGCTGTAATCGTATTCTTTATGCTCTAGTTGTATGGTGCCACAATATTTAACTAATAAAAGAAGGGAAATGGTCATACAGAGGCAGGTATTTAAATTTCAGGCTCATGAGACTAGAAGAAATAAGACTGTCATTATTCTTTATTTCTTCTTTCTAACACTTTTAACTTTTTTTTTTTTAGATAGAGGGAAAAGACAGCTTTCCAGAGTCACAGGACATGTGAAAACATACAAGATACCTAAGATATGCAAAAGTACCTACTTAGGCTTTTCAGATGGCTCTCACTGATTTCAGTGGCTCTGATTGTCTACTAAGGTGAAGTTAGGCCAGTTGCAACATGTTCAGTGGCACCGAAATACTGTAGCTAACACCAATTCCCCATAGAAAAATTGAAGAGCATAGTTTCATGTAAAACTCTTTACACATCCAAACTAGAAGCACAATAGATAGTAAAGCTAGCAGCTGGTTTGAAAAATTTCGTAAGAAATCATCCTTTGTGTCTGCAATTCAAAAATAAATTACAGTCCTTTACAGTTGTTATTTCCTCTTCTGTTTTTCCAAGCGCTATGTCGACTTCTATCACAAATGAATCTGAGCTTTGTGGAGTAAAATGCTGGTTGAAATAAAACATAGTCATTTTCTATAAACCAGCCGTCAAAAATACAACTGCAAGCCAAGGTCTCTTGCTCTGTCATGCCATCCAAACTTCAGTCAATAAATAGGTCCTCAGCAGAATCCAGCTTTTCACCAGTAGGTCATGATCTGCAAATGTGGGGATTGGAAAAAATCCAATTATTCTGCAGGATATACTGGGAAATAATATGTTACTGTAGACGATTCAGAAGAGTGGCGAGCTTGATCATGCTGTCCCAATGTTTTCCTGGTCAGATTTTTTATATGGCTCAAATATATTATTATTATTACTCTGGGTGATGGTAATGTCATTCTAGAAATAGTCTTTGCTTCCTCTGGGTTGATAGAAACAATTTTAAATTCTTCCCAAGTGTGCTGGATCTTTTGCCAATCCAGGGTATACTTGACAGAAACTTGTTCTGTAAGACAGTTAGTGCAGTCACTTCATATTAAAAAGTAGACAGATATTCTGACCTCCAAACCCAGGACTGCTGAACAGATGATCGTCTAATTCTTAGCTTCATTTCCAGCAAGCTCTCTCTGTCTTTTGGCTCTCTGCGGTAGATATTTATTGCATAAAAAGGGAGAAACATATTATATTGGTTGAAGATGATCGGTCTAAGAGTACCACTGACTTCCTATCAATTCTGAGGACAATATCTAAGAAACTAAAGCATCCAGGATTATTTTGCATTTGGTTTAGATGCATGTGATTTCTGTCATGGTTCCTCTATAAATAACTAAACCAATCCTTCTCGAATTATTTTTTTTACCATTTTTTAGTGGGCGTATAGCTTTTAAAACTGGAAAACCAAAGCTGGCTCAGTTCATTTTCTCATGAAATTGTAGCCAGAGCAGTAAATTCATAGCTAAGCACTTACTCATTGGCTACTGTATTATAAATAACTCTTCACCTTGGCCCTGTTTCTCTAGCCATTATTCACTGTGAGTCGTACTTGCTCATGAATGCAGAATAGCACAGAAGTAAATGATTCTGCTATCATTAGCCGTGTTTTAGTTTTAGTACCCTGGCACATCAGCTGGCCTGCTTTCAAGTGAGGCACCGCTGTACTGGAGAAGTAGCAAAGTTTCTAGCCTGATAGGATTACATTTGCAAAAACTGCCCCAAGTAATGGCTATGGAGTCCGTCCTTTCAAAAATCAAAGCATGTATACGTATGTGATGTTTTGAAGTGTCTATACCTAAAGTTTTGTTGTGCTTCTTTCTCAGGTTTGAGGGATGTGCATTTGTCACTAAATGAAAAGCTGGGAAGCAGACTGTGAGCGTTTGATTGGGGAGCTGTCATGTGATTCCTTTTGCTTTCTTATAGCCATGTACTTACGCTGCACTCGTTTCAAAGTGTAAATTAAGTTAAAGATTCAAAGCTTTTGGAAAAGATTCCAGATCGGAGGTCATCTTTTCTGGATGGTTTGTTTGTTGGCTGTCCGGTGTCTGCCCACATCTCTAGTGTTTCCTAGCTCAGGGAGTTTATGAAATTTTGATGTAGGAATTAGGTTGTTGCTCATCTTGTACCTCCTTGCTCATATTATTGACAGTACCAGTGAACTGCTTGAGGCAGATAGCATCTCAGTGATCACTGTGCTATTTCAGCTCTCCACTGCTGACAACATCAGAAGTGTTTTGACAGGGTTTTAATGGGCAGCCTCTGTAGCTCCTTGGAGGGTTGCTGTGAAAAACCTTTTCTGCCGCTCTGAGCTGACATGCCCTCCTTTTCTCACCCAGCTGCTACTTGTTTATACGGCTGCAGCACTGTTGACAAGTCCTCCTTATTTGGGCCGGGCACTGTGGAGACTGTGCAAGTTAAGCAAGTTCCTGCATCCTTTGAGTGAGCGGCAAAGAATAACAGCATGGTAGTGAAACCACTGGGAAAAGTAACACCAGCAGAGGGTTACCCAGACTGTGTTCAGAAAACCCCTCGTTTTCTGCAGTAGTTTTTTCAAAGATTATTGTACAAGCTACTTTCATTAATGTACAGTACATAGAGCTTTCTTCTGTATTTTGTCGCTTGCAGCAGGATGTTTCTGATGATATTCCAGAGCAAGAGTTAACAATTTTGATGAAAACAGCCTTTACTTATTAGCAGGAAAAAAAAGGGGGGGTAGAATATATAAGTCACTATTTCTCAAGACAAAGCATTAATTTGATAGTACCAGTTTCTAGCTGACCAGTTGCCTTGCTCTGCTAGTTACCCAAAATGGTGCTTTGAGCACAGCTTTCTTTGGAATATGTAAAAGCTTTCTCCTTCACATTGTGCTTAATATAACTATAATGTGCCTTTTACCACACTTCAAGTTGAGTAATCCCAATTTAGAAATAGTACATTATACCCATGGGAAAAAGGACTTGAAACGTACATTATAAAAAACCTACAGACAAAGCTCAAAAGATCCACTGACGTGTAAATTTAATTAAAAAATTATAGGTTTTTCAATGAGGGTTTGTCCCTTCAATTTAACGGTTTCCATGACTTCTTCAGAGATAGTGTTTCTTTTCGCATTCTTGGTGGAAAATACACCAAGGGTTACTACAGTCCCCCAAACTAGTGAAATGCATCTACTCTGTGTCACAGAAAGAAAAATTTATCTAATATATGCACTTGAAATATAGGCTGTAAGAAGAATACCCACTCTCTTGTTCTGTTTTGTTTCTACCCTCTTTTACAAAAGTTAAACTTTCCAGTATCCAACATTGCATGAAAAAGCATATCCTAACTAGGTGAATAAACTCCCTTATCTCTTTCCTTCCATGTGCAAATTTAAGGTATTTCAGTTGTTTCTGTAAGAGGACTCTGAGATCGGATGATACCCCAACAGGAGAGCAGGCAAGCAGAAGAAGAGCCAAAGGCCAGAAGAAGAGGCAGGCTTCATTAGGAGGAACAGGAAGCATTGCGAGAAGCATCAAACTGTTCAAAGAGGATTCTGGCTTAAACACGAAAATCCCAAGGTTTTATTGAAAATCTTATGAATTGCTCCATCTACTGCATGTTTAAAGGAAAAAATCCCCAGCAACAAAACCCCACCTTACTTGGCATAATGTCCTCCGAATGCGAGCGAGCCCTTGCAGAGCCGCCTTGCGCTGCGGCACGGTGCGCAGTGGGAAGCGATGGCAGGGGATCTCCCCGACGTGCCACGGCTGGAGGTTCTCCTGGGCGTCCTCCGTCAGGAAGGAAGAGCAAAACTTGACTCTCTTGTGTACTAAAACTTAAAAGTAAAATCTAAAGGTCTTCTAAACTCGTAACGATTAAATGCTTATCTTAACTTTATTCTTCTATATACTCTGCTTTCAACAAATCCGATCATGAGCTGAAATACTTAAATGTCAGTGTATTATAAAAGCTACTTTTGGTTAATACCCATTATTTCAGTTTTTAATGCAGTAAAGGCAGTGGCTTTTGTGTTGTTTTATTAAGTCCAAAGCAGCTGTTCAAAGCACCAAATCCTTAGGTTAAGGGAAAGAAAAAAATCCCTTGCTCATGGAATTTCATCCACTAGGTAAAGGGAGGAGCTTTTCAGAGAACAGGTGAATCTGAATTTCACACTTTTTGCATTTGAGCTTGTGAGGTCTATTGTAAGCTGCAGACATTGAAAACCACTCCGTTGTTTTTGGCTTCTCTAAAAATTAAGAAAGGCAATTCATCAGTGGGTTGATTCCTTTTGTAGTGTTTTTCCCTGGGTAAGCTTATTGGGGGAGAGGTTCATTATATATTATAATGAGCAAAAAAAAAGAAAAAAGAAAGAAAGATAGAAGCTTATGTGGTGGACTTCCCTTAGATATAATGTCTCAGCCTAGTCTATTTGAAGAAACTTGTAGCCAAAATACTGTAATTTAGTCTATATATTTTGTTTGATGCATAAAACATAAAAAGTTTAAAGTCTCTTACGAGCAACAGCAGAATTTGGGGACCGGGAGGGGGGAAGGATTGTCTATTTTGAATTCCAAACATTATCGTCAAAACAGTGCTCTCTAAGATACACTAACCTCATACTTGGAATTACAGAATTAATAGTATTTGTATGACAGCATATTTTAAGTGGGAGAGCTTTATAATCAGCTGTATGTTAATGTGTGAAGTCTACATGACATACAGTATATATTTATACAGCTAATACCATCCTTGGCGTAGAGGTAAACACACATACATCTTTATGATCTGGGGCAGTGTACTTCTTGAAGGCTGGTAGACCTCATGTACTGCAAACTTCAGAGCTGTTAACCAACTGAACTTATCTGCTGGTGCTTCTCCTTCCCTTCCCACCTCTCGGCTGATTCCCTGTTTGCAAGGCTTTTGGGACGGGGTCAGACCTCGTCTCCTTTTGCATGTGCCATGCAGTATTTTACCCCACAAGCTCTGTTTCACTTGGTGACCATGTACGTGGTTCGTAGATGGCCATACAAGTGCAGGAGGAGTGAGAAGTAGAGATCTTTTTCACACAGTTTGGGTAGCATTGGTTGATACTTCAGTAATTTTTATGCGTGTTTCATGGATATTCCACAAGATTTTTCTGCTTGTTAGCTGTCATTTTAGTGTAATGACTAGGGTCAAATCTGCAGAAGCCAGTTAGTGCCTCTTCATTTGCCTCGGTGGACTTTGGATCTGTTCTTGGTCTCAGGACTCTAGTTTCAGTCCTCTCTTCTGGTGAGAACAAGCGACTCGTTACTCACCTGGAGGTGCTTCACTTCAGGATGATGATGATATTATGTGGTGTTAGTTTCTGTTAGGTTTTGATCTTGATTAAGAGAAGAAACAGGAGCAAGTGCCATTTTAAGTTTATTATCATGCATATTGTTTGTCACCTTTGTTGGTTCAGTTGATGCTTTGAAGTTAGTCTTGCATTAGTGTTGTGCCTTAGGCAAAATTGTTTACTGCTTCACTGTTTGCGTAATCTCACTTGCTTTAATGTTCACTTCTGTTTTATAGTTTTGCTCTGCCAATTTGGATATAATAGTATGAAATTTTGCTTTTGGCTTTATCCTGTAACTTTTTCTTCCATGAGCCATCCTTCGCCATTCAGAACAGCATTTGTGTGAATAAAAGGTGTTGGACTAGTCTTGTTATTGTTGAGTTTCCCACCAACAAATGTATAATATTTTCAGTCTTGTTTCTTAACATGTTGTAAACAAGGTTCTTTTTTGGAAGGCCAGAAATTAACTACTAAACAGAGCCACACTCATTCAAGGGGGTGAATATGCTGCTGTATTTATATATCTTTATCAAGTGCATGATGTGATTTCAGTAAGTATGCAACTATCTGCCTATCTGCATGCTAAGCTGCATACAGAGAGATTTAAAGGACTATTTTGTCGATAGGCTTTCTGTTTCTTTAACATCATGGAAGAGAAAACAGCGTAAAGTTGGATAGGTTATATCCCCCCTTGAATTCCTTCTGTCTCTTTTTCTTTTTTTTCCAGTTTTGAGTGTGAGGAGGGAAGGTGTCTCCAGTTCCTTGAATCACTTACACCAAGCTTTGTCGTTTTTCTCCGAGATCAACATGCGAGGGGGGAGGCAGGGCTGAAGGCCACGGGGGGTGACCGCCGCCGCCGTGTCCGGGAAGCCTCGGCAGCAAGATTGTCGCTGCCAGTTGCTGCTTTCCATTGGTTTTGTAAGGGTGTGCAGGGTGCCGACGTAAAACAAATCCAGTTTCATCCTGTGTGTCTGGGGAGAGGCAGGGCACGGGAGAGCCCGTAGAGAGCACTTACTTCAGGGCTGCAGAGTTTCCCTAAAACCAGACACGGTGGGTAACTCTATGGGTTAATTCAGCTAAAATGATTTCTAAATATTCCTTATATAGTCTGTGCTCCTTCAACACACGAAGCAAATGTGAATTGCAGGGTGATAATTAAAAAAGCAGAAAAGAAAATGTCTCTGCTACTTCCCTGTCAGGTCTCGGGCATTGGGGGCGAGATCCCCCGGTGCCGCAGGGAGCCTCGTGCTTCCGCAGCGCAGCACTGCGCTCGGCCGAGCGCTCGGTGCAGCACGGGGCAAGAGGAAGCGGCAGCGGTGGCGCGGGGAGCCCGCGGCCGGGCGGGTGGCACGCTGTCCCGGCCAGCCCGGCCCTTGCGATGCCCAGCCACCACGCGCGGCCCTGCAAAGCAAAGTGCTTTTCATGTGCGCTGGGCTTCCCCCTCACGTGACCGCGTTCGTAGGGCCCAGAAGGGGTATTAAATATATAAAATATGTAAGTTTAAATGATGTGTTTGGATCTTAAAGTCGCTCCACTGTTAACGTGTTTGTAATAGTTTTCATGATAATGCGCCCAGGTAGGAGCGAACTGGGCTTGTGGGAGCGCGTCAGGAAGCTGATATTTAGGATGCCAGCTGGACCGTGTAGGCAGCCGTGGTTTTGCTACGGGGAAGGTGCGGGGCGGGAGCGCGGCCCTGCTCGCCTCCCATCCCAGGCTGGGCCACGGGCCGAGCAGCACCGGGGCTCGGCTGCAGACTAAGCAGCCTCGAGGGCTGTGGCCCTTTTCTTACCGCTTACTCTGCCTGTGACTACAGCCAGCCCTGGGGAAGTCAGGTGTGGCACAGGGACGTTAGGAGGTACTTGGCGAGTGATGCTTAGGGGTTGGACTGCTCAGAGGTTTTGTGCGCTCGCAGGACCGGAGCGCGCCCGGGGGCAGGCTGGTGCCCGTCCCGACCAGGCTGCCCCTGCTGCGTGCTCCTCGGCGGCTGCGGGTAAGGCGACTCGTCTCGCAGCTGTTTGCAGTCACATGCTGCAGAGGTTTTGGGCAAATTTTGTTAAGCAACTGTCAGATGAAAACTATCAAAGCTCAGTTTTGTTTCTGTAAATCTCAGAGTCTTCATCATACGTTACTGAAGATGAAAGCAGTCATGTGCAGCAAAGCCACACTGCTGTACTTGTGTGCTGGAATTCAGAGGGCAGCGAGTACCATCTCTCTCTCTTACCTTCATCGTTGTGTCTTCCTTTGTCTCCATGCTCTGAGGTCTGGCAGTCTTGGAGCTAGTCAGATAATTTATAAAATGTAGTATTTACCCTCTACCACTTATTACAAGGCTGCGCACTCAGTGACAGAATTGATTCCAGTTGGTGCTGCTGCACTTTTAATGTTACCTTTTATGTTCGTGTTTGTTCCAACAGAGTGGCCTCTAGCACAGACAACTTGAACTTGTATCACCCACAAACTGACAGCGCTGGAGCCACCAGTTTGTCATTATCCCTGCTAGTGTATCTGATTTAATTTTGCGACAGTGGATTAATTCTTAAAATTGCAGTGCTTTTTGCTCGTTAATGGTCAGTAAATGATTCTGGGGGATGGGGGAATGGAATTCATCAGTTTTGTAGTCATTTTAATTCTTCCAGTTTTAAGTTGTTCTATAAATATGTCTTTATGGATGTCGTTTTACTAGCTTAAAAACGTCTAATTTAAAACAGTTCCTTAAATCTCTTTGGATCAAGAAGGCAGTAATAAGCAAAGAGAGTATCTTATCCCCACAATCCAGAAATGCTTAGTGACTGGTATACTTGGTGCATGTGTAATCAGCTTCTTGTTTCATCTAGAAACCTTAGCTCTTTTGGTGTGATCTAGTACTTCACTCAACGGCATGATTTTTCTTGTCTCTAAAAAGAAAAAGCATTAGATTTGCCTTCTTGTAAATTAACATTTTGTTATGTTATGTAGTGTTATTCTTGTGACTTAACATTTGCATCAGGCAGGACTGATCTCTTCCAGTTTGAAAGGTACCCAGTACGTGGAACCATAGCTCTTAGTTGCTGTCATATATGTATTTACCTACAGATGCTGTTTGCTGTTCAAAACCAGTGATTTCTGAGAGAGAAAAACCTGGATTCGCATATCTTTTCTTTCCGAAATAGCTAAATTTTTTGTGTTTTGGTTCCGGGGGCATGGTTGGTATGATTTGGTTTTGATTTCCTGACTATTGTTTGTTTTATTTCAGAAATTTAGGTCCTGTCTAGCTTATGAGATACATAATGACTGTAGATCCTATGCAAGATAGTAAGGTACTTAGATTATTTAAAACCCTCTAGATTGTTATGGTAATACATTTAAACAAAAATCATTTATGACCAGTTTGGTTGAAGGAATTCTTTTGTTAAAGGTTTATACCTGCCTTTCTTTGATTGACCATTTTCCAAAGTGATCCTCCAAAAAGTTCTCTAGCAAACCTTGGAAAACTATAAAAGATATGCAACTCATTTCTAAAATGGAAAGCAAGGAAAATAAAACCAATTTGGGGGGAGGAGGGGAAGATTGTGAGAGGGAAAGCAAGCCTGCAAAACTTTGGGTCCTTTCTTCATACATGGGACCTTGTAAAGGTGAGAAAAGGGCCAAAACCTATGCAGGTCAATTTTGACGCAGTCTGATTTAGAGGTATGAAAATGCCTAGAGCGTAGTCAGACTGTGCACTTGCACTTCTCCTGAGTGCTTTGCAAGTTCATCCTTCAGCCAGACTAACAAGAGAGAGCTCTCCTGCTCTGTTCCTGTGAAAAGTAAGAGTTAACTTGCGCAGTCTTCACTGATCATTGCTTTGAACACTCTTGATGTTGCATTCGTGTGGCTAGGATTGCTCACATGGTCAGTTATCACATCTCATTAGAAATGATAATTAATGGACATGGTAATCTCATAAACTGCAAGTGAACATTTAACTGTCCCCTAAATTGCATGCATCTTATTCTGTATTGTTTAGACAGGCAAACTATGACATGGACTTTCACAGAAAAATTACATAGCTCAGAAAGTGATGTTATTTTCCCATTTTATTCATTTATATTTCTAAATGTTAAATAATTTCATATGACTTCATTAATTTAAAGTATTAAAAAGTTGTGGTAGTGTATTGTTTCACAGTATGGGTAATTTTAATAGGCAGCTTTTTGACAGTATGAAAGAGTGCACACTTGTACAGCTACAGCATCTTACTCTTTGTTCAGGACTTAAAACACAGTGAGAGCTCAACCTCTGAAATTCTTTTTCTAAGTCTTTTTGCTAAGCAAGTAGCACTTCACACAAGCCCATTGTTGAAAATCACTTGCTGTTTGGTGGTTTAAGAAATGCATAAGTGTATTCTGTCCATCTAAGAGCCATCCATTACAAAAAATAATCAGAGATCCTTTTTTCTTGTACATTTGTGTCATTCTGTGAATCAGAAGCATTTTATGTGCTAAGGGCAGTATGCTTTGCTTTTGGAATTCTTATGTTTCACTAAAACCCCAGGGCATATTTGGTTCAGGAGACCTGAGGTGACCTGTAAATGGAAGCTACTGTGTCCCTTTGCCACTTAGCGAGATCATTTTAAAAAGAAATTGAAGTACTGGGTCCAGATACTGTATGATAACATATGAATCCAAAGAGAAAAGCAGTATTTTTGTACTATTCAATCCCTTGAAAACACATTCAGACATCAATTATTTCTCATCGCTTTCCTCTGAGAGGAAGATGGGCAGTTCCTTCATTTATTAAGTAAGACATCTGAGACAGAAAAATTACGTGACTTTCCTGAACCCACAGAAAGTCTTTATGAAAAGTGGGACTAGAACTCAAGAGTTCCTGTGCGAAGGCGCTTGGCAGACATACTGCTTCGCATGCTGATCTCTTTCCAGGCAGGGAAGGTGTAGGAGAAAGTAACATCTTTTTTGCAGATTGTTTTGCTTATGACAATATGCTGTCTCACTTGTGAACCAGTCTTTCCTTTCTTCCTGTACTTTTAAATAAAATCATAGCTATTCTCCTAAATCCCCCTGATTGTCTACAAACATGCTGACAGTCTCAAAAATAATGATGAGAAATCCGCTCACTGTGTATGTATGTGTTATGTCCAAGGGAAAGTTAACATTATGCTTAAGCACCAGGAACGGCATCTTATTGGGGTTCTGTTTTTGTTCTTCCCCAGCCTTCCTGCATAATCTCTTATTTCAGTCTAAGGCAGTTTGACATGTATTAAGAATCTTCATGGACTTTATCCTCTTTATTAATTGGATTAATTTTGTAAATTTAAACTATTTCAACCTCTGTCTGTAGACAGAGCGTGGATCTCTTTCCTCTTGATTTATCTGTGGATCCAGTAAGATAATAACGAGTCCCTTCTGCATTTTGAAGTCTTGTCTGTGTCTCTTTGGGGCAATATAGCACTTAGCACAGCAGAGCTACTGGAGCTGTTATAATACAAATGACCAGAAGTGCAAGCACTTATTTTACTCTACCACTTTTGATGATACAGAATTGCAGAGGCTATGGCAAGAGTTTTCTCCTTTGCACGAACCGAGCTTCAAAACAAGATTTCTGGGTCAAGACCATGATGCCTGTAAAAGAAAAACTGTACTTTTTAGCTTATAAACCAAGATTAAAAGCCACATCACCATGAAAATTTAGGCTGTCTGAAGGAGATGCCTTGGCTGAGTGATCCCGTAGTTCTTATTTGTTTGCTTGCTTTGGATTACAGGTCAAAAGTAACTGCTGCAGATCAGTTTGTTGGTCCAATCCGGAAATGGCAATATCTATAGGAAAAGGGTTGCATTAAATTAACAGCCTTCATTCAAGCTATCTCCAAGACTGTAAACTCTTCAGGAGAAGGGTTGCTTTTCGCATGCTAGCAAAGCATCCAGCACAAGATTTTGGGTTAGAAGCCAGACCAGAGATCCATGATCTAGCTAGTAGAGGGTCTCAAGCTGGCTGTGCACCCTGAGGGGAGGAGAGGGGATCACTGAAGGCATGAGAAGCTCCAGAATAAGCCTACAGTGATGCAAATGGATCCTTCTTGCCAGAAAGGATCCCACAACCTACTCCCTGTGGCCCCAGCTATTGGCAGTGGCATTTTGCGCTGAGGCAGTGGAGCGGCTGTGGCTGGGACCACGCAGTCCTGGGCCCAGCAGGTCCAGACCTCCCCAGCAGGAAAGCAAAGCTTGCGTGCCCTGCAGGTACATTGCCCTTCACAGTTGAAGGTGCAGTCCTATCTCCCGGGTGCTGGAAGTGTGGGACGTTAGGATTCGTAGAGATTCAAGGCGAGCGATGTCCAGATTCCTCTCTGCACTCACTTATTTCTAATAGGTATTCTGCTGCCCTGCTGCTGCACGGGTTCGTTAGGAGCCGCAGGAGGTGACCATGCCCCTTTCTCTTAGCACACATCGGGGAAGATTTGGCTGTACTTAGGACAGCTTGAGGTTTCTGGTATTTTTAAAAATATGGTTAACTTCAGTAGTTCTGAATCCGAGGGATTCACACTTTATATTATGCAAAGATGTAACTGTAAAATGTAATTTGTGCACTGCTTTCCATATGTTACTGGATGTTGTCCTAGCTGCGTGTCATTAAAGTCCTTAAAGGTAAAGGACTAAAAGAGGAATGGAAAAATAACTCTTCAAGTGACAATGTACTCTAGATGCTTCTTCTGTGCCTCTATTTTGTACCATCTTGGTAATTTTGATATAAGAAAAATTGAAATGTTTTCCTACTCGTAAGATGTTTAGCAAAGCACTGCTGCTAGCTTGTGTTGATCATGCAAGATGCAAAATTATGTTCTTGTATCAGTTGGGAATTTTGTGGAATTTGCTTCCATTTGACAGTATTTCCAGATGGAAATGAGCAACTGTATTTTTCTGTACAGTGCAATTTTCATTTAGTTTAAATGGTTTGGAGTTGTGGGGGGGTCTGGTGCTTTGTTTTCAGCAGTGTGCAGACAGATGTTATTCTACTGGAAGCTTTTTCTCATTCTGCAGCTCTGTTATAGGTATATTTCTTTCTGAACAAAGACAAATTCCAGTGGAAGTGTTATAAAATTAATTGCATTTTCAATTATTTTAATGATTCTTTATTTTTTAGCACAGTAGGTTAGAAACGTGTAAAGGTTAGTGGTAAAGTAATTTATGAAGGGCAGATGGAGTTCAGAAGGTTCAAATATACAAGTTCAGTTCCAGCGTCATTTGGATCTTCGCACCTCAGTGTCCCAAAAGAGAAACTGGATACTGAGTTTTTACAGGTTTTACTGTAAAATCTGAGCCCTCCAGAACTTTCAGTAAGTAATGGATTTTGCAGAAGTGATTTGACTACCCTGGATGTCCATTAGCTGTTTTGCTTTTATGTCTTTGCTGGAAACCTAAATGGCTTTACTTGCACTTTTTTACTATTTATATGTTTGCAAGGAATGTCTTTTGTATTGTAGTAGCCAGTAGGAAAAAAGTGATGTACTCAAAAATTGTAAGAGTATTTAATCATAGTATATCCTAACTAGAATTTAAACTGTGTGTTGTCAAGAAAGTTTCCATCTGTGGCATACCAATCCCAAGCAGACTACATGCAGTTTTAATCTTCTGACTCTTGAATTCATTCTTTTTTGTGTGGCTTTGGTGGTGTTAAAATTTAATCCTCAGCAGTTACATTGTATTAAGTCTATATTTCTCTCCTTTCCTTGCATGTCCTACTTTATTACTGGCAAAGGATTTTGAAATATCCTGAAAAATCTGTGTTTTCTAATATGGGGTTGATTGATAAAATACCTTTCTACCAAATGTGTAGTTTAAGAAAGTTTCCTACCATCTTTGGTAGGAAAGCTTTGTCGAGCTGCTAGATACTTAGCAAAATTAATCCACTGTAATATCCTATACCCTATTAGGAGCACACATCTTTGGTAGGCAGCTCTCAAAAATAGCTTGCTGATTTAAAATAAATTTTACATCTAGGTACGTTCTTTATGTTCATCATATGTCAATCATGTTGGGTTTTTATTACACCAGTGAGAATGAATTTTGTACACTAATATTTAATTACAGCATAATCATAATCTAATATTGTCATTTTCTATATTGCAAAATGGTACAGAGTAAGAAAAAAGCTAGATGAGGTCTCCAGACTTTGGTTGCTATTCCTCCCAAGTTCCTGTGTATGTGACAGTTCTGGATATTTTGCACATGGAAAAAACTGACTGGCACAGAAATAGAAGAATAATTATTCTCTGATAAAATCACTTCCATTTTGGAACAGAGGACATGTGATGGCTGTATTTCTCCGTGTTGAACAAGCACTTAGGAAGAAGATAGTGTTGAAGCTGGTATGGTTCACCACACAAGGATTTTATTTTGTGGTGGAAAATCTAATCTTTCCGAGACCATTTCTCTTGGGTATAAGTCTGAAGTCTGCTTTATATTGGGAGATTGGCATGAAATATACAGCACTTAAGAGGATAAAGGCCTCTGTCTCCAAAATGTACCTTTTTTCTTTTTTTTCTTTTTTTTTTTTTCTGGAACTATAAAGGCAAATGGAACAAGAAACTGTTTTAGTTATATAATGTTAAGATCCAACTCTGTAATCCTTTCTCAAGTAAAAATATGTTATGGATCAATTTTATTGATTCAAATCTTTTTTTCCATGTGTTTTAGAAGACATACTTTTTAAAAAAAGGAAATCCTCCGCATTTTCCTAATGATCAAAGAATTAAAGAGAATTACGAGAATCTACACTGTTTAGCCAGAATGACATATTCTTTTGGTTCCTCACAAGGCACCATTTGATTATTTGATTTCTGGGAAAAGCATGAGAGGATTTTATTTGTTTGTACGCTCGTTTATGTGTTTTCTCCATACAGTTTTGCTTTTCCCCTTTCTCATTTACTTGATGACTTTCAAAGTCATCAAGATAGGCCAAAGCCTATCCACGCGTTAAGGAATTGGGTTGGGCAGCTCTTTAGCCTCAGTATGGGCTAAACGAACTATATTCAGAACGACTGCACTTGTTGGAGTATGTACAATTTTCGAAGCTCTACTCTCCTTCCTTTAAGGACTTCAGAAAGCTGGGCCATAAGTATAAGCAAAGCATGGCTACAAGGCAGGACAGGCCTGGGGAGGGGAAAGTGGGTGGAGGGACAAAGCAAGTCGTGGCCAGCTTTCAGGTTACAGGCAAGGGGACGGAAGGAAAAATCAAAAGCAAGAGGCGTTGAAAGGAATGAAAAGACATGAGACATGTTCCGTAAGTAGATTAGAAATGAAATGAGATAAATAGATGAAAACAGGAGAGCAGATCCATAATGAATATAAGTTGTTTTGGCATCGATGTCTCCAAATCAATTTGCACTAGCTACGGATCTGGCCAGAATGGATGAACTGAGACCAGATACTAATTTTCAATCTGAATTTCCTTGTTTTGTCCACTTAAACTAAACTCCACTTTGTCCACTAAAACTTTGTCCATGTTTTCTAACATTATAAATTCATATGCAACAAAAATGGAATCAGCATAGGTACTCAGAAGTAGAAGAAAAGTGATTAAAAAAAAAATATGCTATCTGGCGCACAGTAATCTTTGATGTGGGAGGATCGTAGCTGTTAGCTTATCGGTGACAATGAACGTTTCTGTGGCAACTTTTATCTTGAATGCAGTAGATACTCTGGTCGGGGAACATTGACATGACTGCAGTGAGTTTACATTAATTTTAATCAGCTGAGGTTCTGCAGTAGAAGTTACTTTATCGACCTTAATGTAACATATTTCTTGCAACAATATTAATGATTTAGGGAAATTGTACATATTTTGGAGAACGTTTGAAAATTTTAATATATATAAAATGTAAGTACCCAAACTGCCTGGCGTAGTGAGCTGCGCGTCCTGCTTTTGAGGAGAACCGTGGCGTGTGACATTTTAGAAGGTAGTTTTACTGCTCAGAAGAAAACAGGCCCTGTCCTCTGCCTGTCTGAAGTTAGGGGGACAGCCGCAGCGAGCTTCGTGCCCGGCCCTCAGGCTTTACCGAGCTGAGGTGCGTTGCCAGCGTATGTAAATACACAAGAATTTTCTGTTCCTTGAATGACTCGTTTTGCCACTTTGTTGACGAGCTACCGATGCCGATACGCTTTCATTCAGCGACAAAATTTAGAACAGATGACGCGCGGCGTGTGGCTGCGGGACCCGTATTCTGCGCCTGGACGCAGCGTGCTGCCCCGGCCGTCCCTCCCTCCCTCCCGCCCGCCCGCCCSCCCTTGTGCTCGCGCGAGCGTCTGGGCACCTCCTGACGGCGGCCCTCGGCCACTGCTCGACGGAGCCAGCGGTGCTTGGACGTGGGAGAGGTGCAGCGGTTTGGGAATTGCTCCCAGCTGGTGGATAAGTGATTTCCAAGCAAGCTGGGTGGCTCTTTAACTGCTCTTCCCACTAGAAACTAAAATACATAGCTAAAATACATAGAAATTGTTGCTTTGACAAATAAGCTAATGAGCCACTCAAGTTGCTTTATGCGTTGAATATAGTTGCTTGACAGTTATTATTATTTTCTAATTATATTAAGTTATAAATTATTAACAAGTGTTTAATTTCAGTCCAAACAAATCCAACAAAAGGGATTTGCACAGTTATGAATTACAGCAAAATACAAAATTGTTGAGCTTTTAGTGTATGCAAACTTGGAGACCCTGGATATTTTTCCCTCTTTCAACAGCCAGTCATGAAACTTTCTTGACCTTTTCACCTTTAAACTTTATTTGAACTTGGAAAGAAGACTTGTGAATTGTGGAGGGGAAAAAAAAGAAAAGAAAAGGGGGGGGGGGRGGGAGAAGGTCTGATTATATGTTACCGTAACAGTAATACTAGCAAAATAATCCTCCTCTTGTGTGTGAGTGTCTGCTACTGCAAGCTTCGGGGTAATAAGCTCACATGACATGCCTAGAGGCTAATGCTGGCCTATGCTTTTTTTTTCTTTTTTTTTTTTTGGTACATATTTAAACAAAGGCTGATTATCCAAACAAGAATTTGGACTGCATCAACTGGACCAGTTAAATTATAGTTAGTAAAACTTGGCGCCTTCTGAGCTTGGAATGTTACAATTACAGCTGGATCCTCGTTTGTTAGGCAGCCTTACAAAATAATAAAACGGGAGATTTTTATCTTTATAGGACATAGCTTAACTCTTTGAATGCAGAGAACTAAGTGCCAGATATTACAGTTGCTGCTTAAACATATGATTCCAGACTGATAAATGTGATTTAATAGTTGTATCTATAGGACATAGAGCAAAATAAGCTGCTTTGCCAGCACTCCGTGGCAAACGTAGTGGACATTCATTGTTCTCCAGGGTTTCTCTGCGATGGGGAACCAGAACACAAGCAATTTGTTGTTTGAGCTCCCTTATCTCACTGCTGCCTTTTTGACAGTTCTGCTGGGTTTTTATTTGCATTTCTTGTCCTCATATTTCCTGTTTCTGTGCAAAAAGTTTGTGCCCATGCAGGATCTAGATGGTCCACAGAATTGATCTGATTTTCAGTCTCAGATGAGCTGGAAAGCAGAAGACAGGGACATTTAAATCTTTAGCAAACTTTTCACCGGACTCCTCGTAGGCCTGCGAGATTGCCGCTGGTGCCGCGCAGCGCAGTCCTCGGCGGGTGGCTGTGGGCTGAGGAGGTGGCGCAGGAAGTACGGACATTAGTTAAGCTGCATTTTAACAAACTGGTGTTGACCATTCCCGAGTTGTTTTTCACTTCACTCAGCCCGCAGAGCCGGATCGGTTTGGATTAGTCGCTCGCAAAGGCATACTATGGCTTTCTGGCAGCGCGATGCGGCGAGGCAGCTGCCGATCAGAAAACGAAAGTCCTTTTCCTAAAGCTAAACATAAAGTCCCTGCCATTACCTAGAACAAATCGATGCCTCTCCATTAATTTACGTGGAGCAGGGCCAGGTTACAGCTCTTCATGATCTACCTGGTGTTTTCTTGCTCACGGTTTAATCTCAATTTCTCTTTCAAGCAAGTGTTTAGTGTTTGCATTTTCTGAAAACTCTTGGTGAGTTGTAACGATTGCAACTTAAGCAATCAAGACTATCCAGAATGTTTTCAAAAGCCCAACAGCGAGATAATGTTTACCAGGTTATATGAGGAGTTTATCTTGAGTCCTCTTCGCATAGCATAAAAAGCTAACATTCATTAAAACCTGAAAAAGTTTGTTTCCTTATTGTGAAAGTTTTGCCGTGTTTCATTATATTTTTGTCTCAGTAGTGGCAAATAATATGGATAATATGCAATTGCTGCAATCAAGATTATGTGGGAATTATGAGAGTTAGGAGTGGGTGTTTTTGAATGGAAGGACATTAGTTTTCTTACCTTTAAAACTGAGAAGATTTTTAATCAAGATAAACTTGCAGATTCATAAGGTGCAACTTACTCTGGGAGAAATGATGCTAACTGGAAATAAGAAGGACCTAAGGAAAAATTGTGAGTTAATGTTTACTCTTTTATTACTATTTTAATCGAATGACTTTACAACATGACCTTTTAAATTGTAGCTATTTTAAAAAGGAACATTTGTGTGCCACAGGCCCATGGAAAGCTCCGATCGGCGCAGAGCACGTCGGCTCGCGCTCTGCAGCTCCTGCACTCCCATCTCGGGGTGCTCTGAGCTCGGAGCCCGGTACGGGGGCCCCACCATCGAGCAGTCCAAGTCTGCCACGGTGGCAATTCGAGAGAGAACTCCTCTCGCTGTAACCGCGACTTCCTGCAGCAGCCGCTTTCCGTAATGCTCTCGACTGTTTTGTTGGGAACTAGTGAGCTTCCAGGACATAACGCTGCGGAGGCAGGAGCTGAGAGCTGGATTCTGAGAGGAGAAGTTTGGAGTTTGTCTCCTTCGGAGGCTACTTGCAGTGCGTGTCTGGGGGGGCGATGGAGGATTTCTTCTCCCAGGGTGGGAAGGAGCCTGTGCTGCCCCAGCGAGCTGCTTTCTTGCTTAGTTCGTAGCCATGGCATTGAGAAGAAGCAGGATGCTCCCAATTAGTCTTTTGCATGACAATATTTAATTTCAAGCAACAGTATTTGGTTTCTGGCCAAAAGGAATCCTTTATTTTTTACGTCTGCTGCCCTTGATTTTTTTTTTTCTCTATTGAATAGGCTCACCTTGTGCCATAGTGAGATGATTGAAATAGTGCTTTGCTGATTTAAGAGGCCCGGGTTTACAACCTAGATACAAGCGTCTGTAGTACCTAGAATACCCATCAAGAAAATATCCTTGGTAGTAAAACAAAAAAGGAGGTTAGCTGATCCAGTTAGGTATTGCAGATGAGATGATCACCTAGCTGCTGACAGAGGGAATCTAAAATTTTACAGCCTGTCTTCAGATAATCTAAATATATTTTCAGCTGCCAAAAAGAAGTCAGCAGAAAAGGTCCATGGATAAATGAAAGCAGCTTACTGTCTCTGCAAGAGAAGGTTGCAATCCCGCAGCCTTGCTTTTCGAATGTTTTCTAAAGCACTAATTATGAAACAGTCCAGGATCAGACTTTAGGTAGCTAATATAATATATATATTCAAAAATTATTCCCTGTCTTCATTTTTCTCTTCTGTGATCTCAGCTAACTCATCTTTTTGGTTTTCTGTCCTGCTCTGTTCTTTAGATTTACGCCCAGATCACCAAGGGGGTGAGGCAGGAGTTACTTGCAATGGCAGGAGCCTTTCTGAGCTGTGGTTCCCACCCTAATTCTTTTTCTTTTCTGCTTCATGGATTTATTGTGACTTAATATTCACTTCAACCTTAAAACAATTCAGATTAAATAGCAGAGAAAGAAAAGAAGAAAGGTCAAAGTCAAAGTGAGAAGAGGTCCTCAATAAAATTTCTTAGGCCAGTTAGAGGTATGCTTGGGAAAGGAAAGAGGGTATTTGTCATTGAGCATGATTCACAGTTGCCCGTTAGGAAAGGATGGATGCTGTCCCTCGTTCTCATCCGATGTACTGTAGCTGCTGCAAGGGGCCAGGAGAGACTTTCCCTGTTACGGACACTCTCTAGGGCTGTTTCCTGTAAAGAGTGTTTTAAATCGATCATGCAATTCAAAAGAGAAAACCTTTCACAAATATGCCTGGTATTTAAGAGAAAGAATAGATTTTGAACTGTTTTGTCACTGAGGCTGTTGCTACAAAAGCCACTATCCACGCTCCAGATGCATTAAAACAAGCAGAATTATTTTCATGGTATTTCAATTTTTAAATTTTAATTAATATTATTTATTATAAAATTGTTTGCTTGAGTGTACAAGAATTGCCTAAATAGATGGGTTTTCATCTGCATTTTGATTTCTCAATAACAATTTATGCACACAAAAAATAGCTCTAGCTTCCTTAGATTAACAAGGATACAAATGGTTTGTTTTTCATATAAATCAAATTTCTCAGTAAAGTTGTAGTCCTCAGTCCATGGAGCAGCAGTCAACTGCACCCAACTCTTGTGAGTTTTTTGTTATTTTCAATTGGTCAAAAGGTCAATTAAAATAATACCTCATTAAAAAAGAGGGACAATCCAGTTTAAATGCAGGTATTTGTATAATACATCTTTTTCTTGTTTGAATTCTGTTTAGAATGAAGGTTTACAAAGATGGCCATAGGCTGAGAAATAATAAGAAAATTCTATTTATGTCGCAAGTTAAGAATTCCCATCACTGACAAATCTTAATTTACTTCTTCATCTGATTTCTGATGGGAAAAATCTAATTGCTTTTGTACTGGAAATAAAGTTGATTGAACTCTGAATTTTTCCAGTGGCTCAAAAGGTTATTTCCCAAGCAATGCTCTTTTATAAACTGCAATGTTTTTTAATTTATCTACTTTCTGATTCTCAGCATTAATATGCATAGAGAAAAATTGCCACTTAATACTAATTTATTTACACTATATTGAGAAATGGAACATTATTTGGCTTTGAGAATTACACATGAAATCTTATATTATAGACATGATGGCATTAAAGCCCTAGAGATGAAACTATGTGGTATAGAGATCATCTAAATATGATTTCCATGTTTTTCTTTTTTGCACGTAGAGCTCCATAATTTCTTTCTAGAGGAAAACACTTGAGGACTAGTGCTGTCTATAGGAACTGTTCAATCAGAATTAACATGCAACTTGTCAGGAGATCATTGTTAGAAATATTTATTCTGAAGGTCCCTAGTCTTTGAATAGACAATCTCAGCCATGCAAGAAGCATTTATTTGAGCTTTTTAATTTTCTAAAGAATTACATGATTTTCCTTTTTCTGGGAAACTAAAAATAGAAAATAAAATGTTGTCCTTTATTTAATCTCATTTATTCCTTGTAGTAATTTCAGTTGACCTCAGTACTACCTGTTGGTGTGAGAATAGCTGATTGTAGGGCAATTGCTTTATTATCTGCCACAGTTTGCCCTGGCAGACCTATTTAGCATGACCAGTGAAACCTTACGGAACAATTTAAGATCTAGGATAAGACAGCTCTGGACTCACCAGCACCCCAGGCTCAAGGTCGTTCTGGGCACCGATGCCAAACCCTCTTGCAGTAGCTGCCCACCCTTTTCTTCCCTTTCACATTTACTGTCTGTGGCAGAAGCTGGTCGTTGTCACCTATATACCATGAGGCCTGAAAGAATGTGAATGAAATATTGTTGCTGTCCAGATAATAAAAGGAAAGAGCGTCTATGGACTAACAGACGTGGAGCGCAGTACTTCTGCTTGTTCGGCAGCTCTGGCCTCCATGTTCTGTGTTTATTTCTCATCGCTTTCAAGTTCACACATCGTCCTGCACAAACTAGGTCCAGAGGTTTACACATCCAAATTAGTGGTTACCTAAATTTCTCTCTGAAGCTGCTTGCTCCAGAGACCATTCTGGGACATCTCGGAGGTTTTCTTGTGAGATGTCCAGCCCTTTCTGGTTTTTGGTAAATTCAGAGATATTTGGAGATTTGCTCTAATGGAGAGAAGTTCTGTTTTCTGTAGCAATACCAACCAAAAAGGCCAGAAGCAAGGGTGGTGTTCTTTAAACTCTAATCAAACTTCTCAAACCTCAAAGGTTTTTACCCAAAGCAGCTTAAATAAGCTGCTTAAATAAGTTTTCCTTTTATCAGAACCTTTTCACAGAACTTGTTTTCCCGTCACTTCTGCAAATTCCATTCACTTACTTCAACCAGTGTGGATAGATACGTCCTCAGAAATGATTGCTGTGAGTAATAGTGTTGGATTTTGTAGATATCTGCATTGAGAAACAGCACATTGCTGAAAATGAGTCAAAAATATACAAATGGCTAAGGTATGGTTTGCTTTGCCCATGGTAAAATTACTTAACTGCTGGAATTACTTAATTCAAGAAACCAGTTGTTTTTGTAATAATGGTAACATTTTCTCTGCCAAGTTAGTGTCAGTGTAGTAGTTTTAAACTGACCCAATTAGTAACGAAATTGGTGTAATTAACCTAACTGTTAATTAAATGGGTGCACTCGTGCTGACTTTCCATCAGTGGTTTTTTTGCATTATCCTGCTACAGAAAACAAATTATTCGGTGGGGGGTTATCTCTCTGTATACTCTGTATTAGAGTATTTTTGGTAGGAATCTTTCTGTCGTGTAGTGGGGATGGAATATGGTTTTAAGGATAACTTTGTTGATTCTTAAGGAATTGAACCTTTGGTCCTGCACACCTTGGATTTCAATCCCCAGAGCTCAAGAACGCTTTAGAGAAATGAGCTTCAAATAAGGAACGATTATTACTATCACAATGCCAAAAAAAATTAACTGGCACAATGGATGAACTGGCTATTTATAATAGTTGGGACCATGATAACCACTAGCCTGTGTTCTGCCTGATGTGACTTCAGAGCGTTTGGGGCACAGCTTAGCAAGAAGGGCCAGGATGGGTGTCAGTGCAAAACTTAGGTTAGACCTGGCTTAGAGAAGGCACAGAAGAAATCCTCCAACATGCAGGATATTCTCTTCACATTCTGTGTAAATGCTGGTTAAATTCATATGTGCAGCATTATGGAAAATTTTACTTAACAGTTGCCTACTTTGTAGTCGATTAATACAAGATTTCAGTGTTCTCAGTCCATTAATCTTCACAAGCACATCTGCATACTGAAAAATATTTTTAAAAACAACATAAAAAACTACAAGCACTGATAATTTTGAAGATAAAAAGAACTGAAAGAACAACGATAAATTGTAGTTCACTTGCATTATGTGAATCCCAGTCCACTGTGAGAGAGGGGTTTTGCCATTTAAAATATTTTAATTACACAGGAGGAACACTTTGAAAAGTGATTGTTCTCCAAGCAATGAATATAGGTCCAGCTCAGAAATATCCGGGCCTGCATTATATCAAGCAATAATATCTTACAAGTCAAGAAGGTATTAGGGAGGTGTCAGAGACATCAGAGGAAGGGTTAGAGTTAATATCGGGAGGGTTAAGAAAGTTAACTATCTTGAAAAGGAACTTATACTGAAGGTATATAAAACTGAATATTAGGAAAGCAAGCCTTGGTGTTTTTATCTCTGAACTGTACAGCTATATCCATTCTTTTGTAGCACATTTGTTGATGTGAATATGGTGGCAGTGACGTCCAGATGCCTGATTTTTCCTTGAACAGAATATTCCTTAAGAGTTCCTTGCATTTGTTGAAGCTGTAACTTAAAGAGCAAGATAACCCATGGTTAGTTTAATGAACCTGGATTTCTACCTATTTCATCAAGAACCTTTCTAATACGGAGGTGCCCAGAAAGCGTACCAGGTAACTCGGAGGTCCCCTTCCTGTTTATCCCTGAAGTACTAAAAAGACCTGACTGTACCAGGTGCCAGCTGGATGGAGGTAAGGGTTGTTCAGCATGTCCAACCTCATAGCTGCAGCTCCCCGCTTTCAGCAGGGGATTGCCCTGCGGGGGAGTTCGGCCTTGCAGCTTGCTTGCATTTCTTAACCACGAGACCCGCGAGCGAAACGCCAGCGAGCAAAGCGCTGCCGCGATCTCAGACGTTGACGCCCCGACGGTCCGCGCGGTGCAGACGGCAGGCGAGGCTCCGTGCCCCGCTGCGGCGCCCCGCTCGCAGGCAGGGCCGCGTTCCGGACCCACCTTCCTGCTGCTGCAGGCTGAGATGCTGCGATGTGTTTGGCGTTATCCACGCCGGAAAACCCACGTCTTCTGCCAGCTCTGCTGCGAAGCTGGCAGTCCCCGGTAAAGGCGGGGTAAAACCGTCATTTGGGGGCAGTAACGTCTCAAATTGCTGCAGCAAGGTTAGCCAGAACTGGTCTGTCAAGAGCTCCAGGATCTTTCCTTGAGCCAAGTGTTTCCAGCTCCGCTGGGAACGAGGCACTGAGAGCAAACATCACAGGAAAGGGCCAGAAATCTGGGAAATTCTGTTTAGTTCTCGTTTAGATCAGATTTTTACTAAAAGTAGCTGGATTCTGAGTTCATTTAAAGAACTGATTTTCTGGATCCGAGTGTTTTTATTGTGAGGGGATGTTGTAACGAAGTTGTTTATAATGGAGTTTATCTTAGACTCAAACTGTTTGCCAGCCTAATATCAGAAATGGTCTGTAAAAGCCTTACAGTGGTGGTAGCTTAGGGAAGGGGACTAGGGTGGGGGAGAAAACCTAATAAAAATAGCTGAGATCATTCAACAGTTATCAAGAAACAGATACTGCAGTTTTATAACAGAGAGCACTAAAAGTATATGCACTCTTAAAAGGCAATTAAAATGTATACTCCAAAACTATAAAACATTTTCTTTTCATCTGGAACATTGAGGGCAGATTACAACACATTAATAACGTTTTGTTTAGAGTTCAGTTTCTGATGGCTTCCAAATGCAGTCTGTGTAGATTAACCAGAAGGAGTCCAGTTCTCTTTTAAGAGAGCTTGTAAAGGAAAGCAATGTGGTAAGATTGTTATGAAAAGCTAGTGTATTTAGGAAATAGCACTTAGCAGGGTCTCTCTGAATGGCTGCCAGGTCAGGAAGCTGAAGTGCAAGGCTTGGCCCCGGTTCAGGCCCCCCAGTCCCGGCTCCTTGACCACACAGTACGTCAGGAACATGTCACGGCGGCCGGGGAGCGGCGCCCCGCCTCCGGCCCCCTTGGCACACGCACTTTCACATAACCCAGCGCTCCGGAGGGGAGGCGGGCAGGCACGCCGGGGCCAAGGGAACAGGCTACTTTTTAAAATAGAAGCGAACAAATAAAAAAAAGCATGGGAATCGAAGGTTTGTTTAGTCCGCTCGCCGCATTTAGCAGTGTCCGTTCCGCGGAGCGACGCGGGCCTCCTCGCCGGGGAGCGGGCGCCGGTACGAGGCTGCGGGAAGGGAAGTCGCACCCTCCTCCCAGGCGGCTTTGCTCCGGGCTTCTCTCGCCTGCTGCACGAGTTAAATAACGTTTCAGTGAAGAACTAAAAAATCCCCCAAAGGTGTATATTAACTGCGTAGGGAAGCAGAATGCAGGGAATAGCATGAAGCAGCGGGGAAGGGTGGTACGGAGCAGCAGGACGAGAGGAGGCGCGGTGCTCTCTGCAGGGCATGTTTTAGCTCCTTGTTTGCATCGTGGTTTAAACCTCCCGGAGCAGAGCGGGGCCGGGAAACGCGCGCCGCTCGGGAGCACGGCCTGGTCGCCAGCCGCGGAGCTGCGGGTCGCGAGACCCGGCTTCGTTTCCAGGTCCGGGGGCTGGCATGGTGGTGCGTCGTGGCGTGCCTTCTCCAGGCCTTAGTTTTCCGTTCCAACCTGCCGTGTCCCTAACAAGCTTTCAGATGCCCGGATGTGGGAGCAGGCTGTCGAGGCCTGTGCGAGGTGTCCGTGAGGCTTCCCGCTTGTGCGGGGAGAGCAGAGGCCCCATGGGCAGCAGGGAGCTGCCTCGGGTCCGCCAGCAACCGGGGCACGTCTGAAATTCCTTCCTTCCCTATGGCTCCGGCGTCGCCCTCGGGGCTGCAGGGAGGCGTTCCCTAATGCCAAAGCCTCCGGGGCACTAACCGGCTGCAGCACAGCCTGCTCTTTTCACACGCGGCCAGCCGGCGGGGAGCAGCGGTGCCGCCACGTATACGATGCCCTAGCGATGGCAGCGCTCGCTGGTGGTGGTGGAGACGGTCCCCTTCTCGCCTGGGGAGACGTGCTTCCCATGCGTCCCCTCTCCCCGGAGAGCACCCTGAGTACTGGTATATACCTTACGCATCGCTATTCGGCACTGAATAGACTTGTGAAGCGATAACGTGAAAGAGGCCGTTTCCGTTCAGAGCGTTTAAAGTCTGCGAGACCCGAGTCCTCCTCCTGCTGCTGCGACTGTTTCATCAGTTTGCCCAGTAACTGCTTTAACGTAAAAACATTTCTTACTAGCGTCATCAGCCAAATTCTCATCCCCGAGTATTTCATCCATGTGATAATCTTGTTGCTTTTTTTATAACAATAATGAGGAAGAACAGAATATTTAATTAATCCTAGGAATGCATGCCAGGTTGCCATAAATCATATCAGTTTAGAGACTTACTGCATATTCTCAAGCGAAGCCTCAAATAATGTGCTGCTGGACAGGTTTTGTCTCCTTTCCCTCTCCGTCTCCCTGAAATCAATGGTCTTGACTTTCTGAAGGGCTTTGATCAAGCAATTTATACAATTCAGTTTTATTTTTACTGAGCAGATCAAAATTCTGCAAACGTATGAAGTCCCAGTAAGTCCAGTAATACTGTTTACATACTTAAATTACACATGTGCTTTTGCTGAATCATTAGGACGCTCTGATACCAATTTAGTTTGGTTCATAACACCTTAACTGCTGGGAATTTTTTCACTTTTGCTTGATATCTTTTTCATTGCTATTTTATATCAGGAAAAGGTCAAAATGAATGCATCTCTGAAATACTACGCTGTGTAGTTCTTTAGTATTTTTGTTGTCCCCGTTTTCTCCTCTTTGTGTTACAGCTAGCTGTGTATGGAGACTCACCAGCCATTACTCAGAATACTGTGCCAGAGAAGCTTTTATTTTTCTGAAATGCTATAGCAGTGTGTGTTGTGTTAAGTGCAAAAGGAAAATTATTGCTCTCCAGTCGCCCCTTTAAGACAGACTTGTCCTTTGGCCATGGTTTATTTGACTGTATAAATGTTGATCATTTGTACAGACAGTAATCATGGATATAGAGCTGCTCTCTCACCCATATAAAGGGATCCCCTGGTTAGAAAAATCTGCTTTCCACAGCCACAAAGTTCACTTCAAAAGTATTTTTACAGGGAGATGAGGGGGCTAAAATGAATGGTTACGTTTAACACTTAGTACACTAATAACTCCTGCCTTTCTTGGAACGAGCGTTGTGTATTACTGACATGTTGTACGTTAGCAACTCATACATTTGATGGGAAAAAACTAATAAATTGTCATTACTCAGAAGTGAGTAATTATACACAAAATTAAATGTGTGCGTGTATGTATGTGAGAGAGGAACTTTAGCTTGTTATTGGTTTCAGACAGTGACTCATTAAGCCATCCTAATGCCTGGGATATGCAGCAGAAGACTCTCTAAATGTTAACACTTACATTCTCATCTCCATACACAAGGATTTGAACACATAATTCCCCGAGATGAGACTATACCTCTTGATTTTTATTTCTAAATCTACACTACAGTGACAGATGTTAGGGAATAGCTTTTCACTATTTTTCATTTAGATTCTGATTAAAAGATAAGTTTTTTCTCCTTAAACCACCAAAACTAATTATTCACGAGCGCAAAAATCATCATCCCTGGCTAATAGACATCTCAGTTTAAGGTCAGCAGCAGATAACATGAGGTCTGTAACAACTGCTGTATCGTTCAAAATGCTTCTGAGTCTCAGAACGGTGTTTCTATTTTTCATTATCCCAAGGAATAGAGGAAAGGAGCAAGTTCAGAGAATAGGTCTTTGCCCACATAGTGGCCATGCGCACGTAATGACTGCAGCCTCAGTGACTTGTAGCAAGCAAAAGATTGCTATTAGTTTTAGAATAGGGCTTTGCGAGGCCTTGCCTTGCTGGTTTTAGAATAAAGGTGCTCAGTGGCTATTGACTACATAGTGAGTGTCCAGGAAAGAAGAAACAGCCATTAGAAGTCTAGTGATTTGTGCTACTGCCCTTTTCCTTGTAGGCGTGGGTTCTCAGACTGCAGAGGTCAGATAGTTGTCTTTGGGGCATGGTTTCACTCAAAGCTGCAAGTATTTCTTTGGTTCTGACTTGTTAGACAACAGCTATGGCTCAAATGAGCCATATATGTGGCTAATGGCTCATATATATATGGGGGTGGGGGGTATACGTATATTTTTTTTAAGCTGGTCTGGTTTCACGGTGACTGAACTCCTTCAGCTGCCCATGCGCTTGAAGACCTGTTACTGGAGTAACAGTTTTCCAGTCCTGTCCTTTTCTGTTATTGGTTATTTGCCACCACATCTTTACTGGTGTCAAGAAAGAAGTTTTTCGCTGGCAGGCTGAAAATATGCTTAGTTTCTCTGCTGTTTGTCTTCCTGGTCTGCTTCAGGATGTCAAGAAACACCTGAAATTCTGATTCTTTTGGCACTTAGTAACAATAGAGAACTGTGCTGTACCAGTGTGCGTTATCTAAAATACATGATTTGAAGAAAAAATGCACAGGATATGATTGCATTAGCTGAGATATCATAATCCAATTACTTTCTTTTTAATTTCTCTTTCCTGAGCTTTTTAAGAGATACTGCTTCCTGGTCCTTTGACAGAAGCCTTTTAGTCTTTCTTAGAAAATCACAGTTTGCAGCCTTCCATGTTGGTATTTCTTGAATTATTTAGTTAACTTGAGAAGGCAGAAAAAATACGTTATTACATTACTACAAGTTGCCAGCTCCTTGCTAATATTTTAAAGGTGTGGGTGCTTGTGTTGCTCTTGTGTAATACCAGTTCTCTGGAATTTTGTAAATAGAACCCTATGAACCCTGAATATTCAAACTTTAGTTTAAAGGCAGAACTAAAATTACTCATTTAAGGTCATCTGTTTTTACTGACACTCCAAAGGTCTAGGAGAAGGAGTGAGCAAGCATCATATTTCTCAAATACAAAATTTTACAGTGGGAACGTGTTATAAAACATTCTGCCAGTGTTGTTTCCCTTGGGATTTAGAGTGAGAGACATGAAGGCTGACAACTCTCTTCCTGTTGTAGGTCAGAGCTTCAAGGAACTCTGTAATCTTCCCACCAGCTTTGCTCTCTCCTGGAACTCACGGTTAAAATTAGATGCTGGCTGAACTTTCGCAGTTCAATTTGAAAGCTTTCAGAGACAAAGTAAAACAACTGTAGAAGAGACAGCTTTCTCACAGTACCATTTTGAGAAGTCACTTTGTACAGAGTAACATGGTTTTGCTAACTGATGGGTCTCTTGCATAGATGTTATCATAAATCATGATCAACAAGAGAGCCCGCTGGGCATCATGGAAATAATCTCTGTGCGCGCTTTGTCTTGCAGCGAGGTATCTTCCTTTAGGATATTACATTACCGCTTGATTTGATTTTTCTCTTACTATTTCACCTCTTGCCCCAAAGTTTGTCAGTGACAGCAGTACGCAGGCAGTTTGCTGCTCTAACAGAATGCAAAAGATCAAACAAACATAAGGAAAAGAAAGGGTGACAAGGCCTTACAGTATGTGATGTGAATTATTAAGTGCTGAATCAAGAATTAGGCTGGAGTTCCAGCAACATGGGAAAACCTAGACATACAGTAAAGAAGGGTGAGGTGTTCTGCTTAGTCTCTGCTGCAGGATGCTGTACCTTTCCCGCTTATAACTCAGCCTGGCTTGATTACCCTTTTTATTCAGGACTCAAAACAGCTTGTAAATTTTTTTATCATTCCTTCCCAGATTGCAGAGTGTACTGTAGCCTTTTCCTTTTTTGTCCACATCTGTTTTCCAAACTCATTACTTTCATGTTATTAGGTTCATTTAAAAAGTTGTGTTTATTTCCATCCCACTAGTTCATTTTCTGTCTTTTGAAATAATGCAGTGACTGCATCAAATGATGGTTTATTTTAGAAAAATTTCTGTGTACCAATTCTCCTTACGTATTACTTGTTGCTAGCCCCAGCTTTGCCTGCAGGCTGATATCACCATGAATTCTGAGAACCACTCAGAGATGCTGTGCTGGGAATCTACAGTAAGAATAAATCAAATACTATTTTTATTTAGATTACTTATAAATACTTACTGTAATTTAGAAGGAAGCTCTGCTAAGAAGAGCCTTTGTGTTACTACTTGTTTGCACAGTACCTAGCGCAACATTGGTCTAATCCTGGTTGAGGCTGACAGCTTTTCCTCAATACAAATATTAACCTGAGCCCATGGTCCATCTAGCAGCTAGCTAAGGACTATGTCATTCCTGAAACGCGTGCAACTTCTGCTTGCGAAACTAATCATCCTGGCTACGGCACTGCCGTCTCGTGTGTGCTGCAGGCCTGGTTTCTCGTCCCACCCCCGCATTCGGGGTATTTGTGGGCTAGCTGCTTTTTATTCTGTGCTTGCAAAATGCCTAGCTTGGCTTGGACTGGGGCCGTCAGATGGTTCTGCTATGGGAGTAGAAATAGTGATCACAGATCCCTTAGTCGAATTCTCAGGGATGTAATCCAGTTTGGAATTTCAGATAAGGAATACAAAAACACACCATATGCTGTGTTTCATTAATTTTTCCTTTTATTCATCACAATTATAGGCACTGTTTAGATATGAGAAAATGATTTATATGCAGTTAATCACCCTCAGAAATATCTCAGAAATGCAACTCACTTTTGTGCAGAAGCTATGGAAGAGCTGCCTGTTGTCCTCCTGTCTGGAGGGGAGGGACAAAATAAGGGACGAGATGGAACGTGGGGCAACATGTTTTCTGCCAGCCGTGGTGCTGCCTTGCTGCGTAGCTTTAGGAAAACCGTACAGGTCCCTGTTGGCCAAATCCCTTTTGAGACAGGGAACAGTACATTTCACAAAGGTGATTTTCAGTTCCGTGGCTGTTTTTGTGCTGTTTGTGTATAAAAAATATACATCCCAAAGGCGTTCTGAAGGTATTCACAGTAAAAGTTACTATTTTCTTCTTCGTTACCGTGTGCTGCGTAGAGGTTGGTTAGACTAGTGTGAAGTGGTATAAAATTGTATCTTATCAAAACTTGTGCAATTTTCTGCTTAACTTCCTCAGGTGCATTTCTTTGTTCAAGATGAAGGCACTAGGTGTTTTGGCTTATAAACATTTGCTATCTATTGTTATACAGTAACCTATATTTTAAATCCAGGAGAAGCCTTTGGCAACTGTAAGCAATTGCTGGTTATTAATGCCAAAGCTGTAAAAATGCGAATAGGAAGTTACTGCATAGGCTCTGAGTATTCCTGTTGTTTACATTCCTAATTGGCTTCACATATTAACCACAATTAAAATACTAGCTAGATTTCAAGCACGTTTCTTCCATCAAAATATGTTTTTTCTCTATGCTTTACTCCAGATTATTCTTAGCTAGAAAATGTTTTAAAAAATCAGACAGTGGGAAAGAACTGAAGTTTGCATTATCTTAAGTAATATATTTATTTGAGTGGTGGGGGGGAGGTTCTTCTGTGCTGTGACCTTGTTGGATACTAATGTGTTAGTGCTTCTTAGGCTTCTATAAATCTTTAAGTACACTTTCGACTCTCGTTGGGGGTGAATTTCCTTCTTCGTCAAGTTTTTGCCTTTCTTCTCTCTTTCTGGCACTCCCAGATGGAGATGGTGTTCTTGGTTGCAACTGCAATAATAATAATAGTAATAGCTCTCTGAGTCACATCCACTGTTCCAATCCTGGCCTTTCCGTATTGCCAATAATCCCTTATTTCTCACCCCACCCCCCTTTGGCCTGAAATCCCTCATCCCCCCGTTTTCTTATTTAGCCCTGTGGGCTACAGAGGGATTAATTGTACCAATAAACACAACTTTATTTTATAGTTTTATAGCATGATTAGCTATCAAATACTCCGTACTAAAATAACATTTGCTAGTCTGTTTTGTTAGGCACAGTGGGCCTTTAATCCCTTGAGGAGTTCAACTAACTAAATATAATATTAGTTAACATATTTTACTGATGTTAAGAAAATACTTCTGTGCTGCAAAAGCTATCCTTAGTCTAGTACTCATTTTGCAATAATAGCTGTTTTCCTTTGTATGTAGTTTGTAAACTAGTGAAAGGATTTGGTTGATTAATTCTGTTCCTCATATTTTTTAATGGTGATGGATGTCTTTTATAGGAAGTTGCAGTTAGCATTACACAGACAGAGCCTGGTTATATTGTCGTGCTATTAATTAAGACATTATAGGAAATAGTTGTTTATATAAGCTTTTCAGAGCTAACATTTAGAAACAGATTTTTGTCCCTTTTGTGCCATTTTTCCACTGATATAATTCCACTGCCGTGGTGGAGTTCTAGATTTATTTCTGACACGCTTGCCTCACCCCATGTCGATGAAGGACCTTTCTGAAATCACTAGGAGTTGTATGGTTCGTTCAGTCGAGGCAGTCTGTGATTTTTGACAGTGCTGAGCTGAGCTGTCAGCTCAGACAGAACCTGTTGTTTTTGAGGATTATATTCTGAACACTGGGAAATTAATCCTGATTGCCAAATTGCATTAGACCTTCCAAGTGGTGACAACATCGCCACGTAAGACATTTAAGGTGAGATGAAGTGCTGTGGTAGGGAGCCATACTGCATTCGCAGGAGAGAGGTTAGGTGGTCTACCAGGGCTTTTCAGTTTTCAAGTTCAGTTAGGGTTTATGTATAAAATCGTATCAGTAAGGCTGAACCAAAAAGCAAGTAAAACATTAACAAGAAATATTCCTACGGGATATTAGCTGGGACTTAGGGGTTTTCTGCCCTCGTATGAAGCATCTGTTGTCTGCTAGGAGCAGGTAGGTATAGCCTGTGGCCGCTTGCCTCCGATCTCGAAGGCTGGACACTGGTGAATTCGGCTGTAGCAGCTTGCATGTTAAGGACTCGCAGTGTATAACTCTCCAAAACCTTCTAAGCAACCAGATTGTTATAAAAAACATGACTCAGTGGCGCCTTTCCTTCTGTCCTCATAGTGTTGACCGTCCTTTATGCTATGTTAGAAACTTGTATGTTTTGATCTAGTATAATCCAAATGTATTTAGTCTGTATTTTATTCCACTTTGTAAACACGTTTTTTCCATAGCTGCAAATGTCTCCACAATTATTTGTTTCAATTTGTAAATTGAACAAAAGGCTTTAATAAACAATGTCCTCAGGCAGCCTCTCCTCTTCGTCTAGTGAGGAAACACGAGTTCCAAGCCGGGCAGCCTGCAAACTCGTACAGATTCAAAGGGGAAACTTCCACCATCTTGTTCAGCCTGGCCCTTTAGAAGCTCAAAGCACTTCTTGCCATGAATAAACTATGTCGTCAAATCTGTAAATAAAGCGTGGAGTTACAAGTTGATATTTCAGAGCTTGCTGCTGGTGGCATCGGTCTCATCCAAACTGTGGCACCATTTGTGACAGTCGGAGCTTGCTGTACGAGACGACAGATGAGTTTATTGCTTGATTCAATATTCAGAAGTTACGTTCTGTAGCTAACCAAAATGTATGATTTTTATACTTTGGATTTCTGCTTATAATTGCTAAGCTATAATTAGACAAGTATAAGCTCTATTGAGCAGCTTCTGGCCTTGACTACTATAAACACGCACGCTTCGAGCTCACACTGGGACCGGACTGCCAGACAGCAATGTCCAGGAGAGTTATGACTGCAAAGCTTTGCTGAAAATTAAAAACTTGTTTGTAGGATCTCCAAAGTCCACAGCTGTTGTGCCGCATTTTAGCAGTATCCGAGACGATCTTTTAGCTTCCCTAGATCTTAAGGAATTTGAGCTGAAGAATTACTGATTCAAAGGACACTGAATGTTGTTTAAATCACTTTTATAAAAGTCACCAAATCCCTTATAGGTCCTTACTCATGTGTGTTGGTAACACATAGGCACACCCATTCATAGGAAGGAATTAAATCTACCAAACATTGGAATAGTTACAAAAGAAAGCAAGTCTTTTGCTGATTCAATTCATCTTGTATCCAGGAGGGATATTCCTGAGGAATTTGAGCTATCAAATGGCTATACAGCTGAATAGTGATATAAGATCTTATTCATATTTTATGCAACTTCCCTCCCTAAAGGCTGGATACTCACTAGAAGACAGGCATTATCGTGCTGGTTTTACAGCCTTTTTTTTTGGTTCATTTTTAGTTGTCTACAGACTGTAACTAGGCAAACATATGACATAATATGTGGATAATCTTTCTGCATAAGCTATTGCTATTAATTGAAAGAGAAATGCATATTTTCAGATAACCTTCTAAAAAGGAAGTGTCGTCAGACTCTGAAGTCGTTAGGAATACTGCCATCCAAGGGTGCAGGAGGGGAGAACAAACAAATTTTAAATGGGTTTTGAGTCATTTTGCTATACTAGTCTGTGGTTAAGACTTTTAAAGGAAGACTTTGGTGTATCAAAGACGTGCAAGTAGGTCTGAATCTAAATGAGTTTGGTATTAGACCTCATGTTTAATTGGTGGTCCACGGTGGAGAAGGAGTGCATTTATTTCAGAACAGCTGCAGAGACAACTCACTCTAACTTGCACAGTTGATCATATTGCACCTCATTTTGCTAGGAGTAGAGCTTTGAGAGTTAATGCTGCTTAAAAGCTAGACATTGTCAGTCTTCTGATGAGGAAGAATGCAGGAGATATCTCAGGGAAAGCTGCATGTTATAAAAAGGCAACATGAATGGATTAGAACTTATTCGTGGTTGTATCAGAATAACTTGATGCTAGCAGTAATAGTGCTCCAAATATTCTGCTTCTAGCTCTTGAGCTTGCCTTTTTCTCCCCCTTTCCACAAAAATAGGAGCTTATCCTATGAGCTTCAGAGAATTTTTTTCTTTTGCTTCTTTAAGGGTAAGAGAATGATAATTATTACTTCTTTGATATTAAATTGTAACAGCTCAACTTTGTTGCAGTCAGGTCTGTTATTTGCTGCTGTAGCTCCCGTGGAGCTTTGCTCGGGAGGACTGCTTCTCCCTGGGCTCTATCATCTTTTCATCTGCTAACACCAGGTGCCATCCGGGGCTCTGCTCGGGAGTAGGGAGGCTCACCTAAGGCCGACCGCCGGGATTTCCGCCTCCCCTGCCCACTGCCTTCCCTTCTTGGCTCCTGGAAATTCCCAGCCATCATGGAGGAGCCTAATTGCTCTACAACAGCCACATTTCTTTTATGGCATTTTAAGGTAACAGGGCTCTAAAAATGTGGCTCATCAGTGAAGAAGTAGGTAGAAGTCCTGGGCCCTGGAGAAGCAGCATCTTTGACATGAAGGCTTTTATGTTTAGGAATATCAAGCTTTATCCGTGCTCTGTATGCCCCGTTCATTAGATACCAACATTAGTCTGTAGCAAACGGAGGTCCAGAGTGAAGCCAGGGAAGTGGCCACTCACACGACATCTGTGGTCTGGGGAGAACAGAAGGTGATCTGGTATTGCTAGTGCTTCACTGTCAGTGTTGATTTTGATTTAATATTTAGGTTTTGTTTTTGTCTTCCACCACTGAGGAGCACCTAGCTATCGCTCATGATTATAGACAAGAAATTGAGAGAAGCAGAAGATTCTGTAGCAGAGTTGTTTGAATCTTTCTCCATCTTTCCTGGAACAACTTCTCCTTTCAGTGTATTTTGAGGTATTTCCTGATTGGCACTATCATGATGTTGGTCGTCGTTGCTGTTGGTAAGTCATAGATCAGGTAAAGAAGCACCGATGTAGTGGGAAGAGTTCCGCGCTGCTGTTAAACTTGGTACATAAAACATCCATCTGCTTGACAGCAGCAGTTAATTGCATCCCTTCCAAATCGCTCCTTGAGATTTTAAAGTTGATTTTCAGAAGACAGGGATTGGGAATTTTGCTGACAGATCACCAGCTGGTTTTCAAAACCTTTACCTTTTATTGAAAAGAAGTTTTAAGTCTCTCTCCCTGGTACCTGTTGCAGACACGCTTAGCTGTGGACTGCTTATATCTGCCCATCTAATCTTTGGCTTTTCTATGAATAGAAGGGATTTTTGTTTGTTTTCTTGCATTTAGGGTTTTTTTAATTTATTTTTTAGCAGCCTTTGTGGGGAGGGGGAAAGGTAGTATATAGAATCCCTATCTGTGGTTACATGGTGGGTGATACTGTCTTTGTTATAAGGTTCTTTTGCTCATTTTGTGCAAACTATGGCATGTGAGATTTTTGTTTTGGTTTTGGCCAGCTTCTTCTACCATTGACTTCATTGTTAGTGCTAATAAAATCATGGGAAATGTTTTGATGGATAGGAGATTGCATTGACTTGAGGTTAAAGCTTTGATATTGTATTGGCTGCTGCATATAATCTTTGGTAAACCAAAGATAAAAAGCATAGCTTGTTTTAGAAAGTCATGGGCTTTTTAGAATGACACTTGGCAGATTTTGATACTCACATTGTCAAGTATTTGTCCACATATCAGTAGTTTTGTGCATATGTTTACACTCATTCTGCCTTAAGGCTTGTTTTACTAAGTTGGATAAAGTGTTTATTATGTGGGTTGCAAAATATGTTCCTAATAGTGTACTAAACCATGGTGCCACAATGGCGAGGAGTCGTTCGAATGGCCTGTTGTGCAACAAAGAGTATGGCAGGTAACCACAAGCCAGAGTGCTGGCAATCTTTTAGGGAGCCTGGATGATTGCGGCGGGGCAGTACTTTGCTTTCCGCTCGCTGGTCTCCCTAGTTAACTGTTTGCTTGGTTTGGCTGGGGGCTGCTGCAGCAGGATCCTCCCTTAGAGAGAGGTTGGCGCTTGTGCCCAGAGCCTCCCTTCTTCTATAACCGGTGGCAAATTGCAGCAAGCTGACGGTGATTGAAATTTGAATCATTACGGTGTCAAGATAGCTCATCATGACTCATTCTGTTAGCAGATTATTTTGGGGGGTCAGGAGGTGAAGGCGATCTCTCCAGCACACCGGCAGCTCGGTGTTTACACTAGACCCACACGTTCCTGGGTCGACTCGAAGCTCTTCTTGTTCAGAGCCTGTTTACAGCAGTTAGCCTGTTTATAGCAGTAGTGCTGACACTTCTTAAACGTCAGAGGGGTGTATTTTGGGAGTTCTGTTTCTATCTCATGGGAGATGTGGCATTTTTCTTGTTTCAGGGTATCTGCGGGAAGTCATCTCTGAACATCCAGAGGTCTCTGGATGTTCGGGAGCTTCTTCAGTTAGAGGTAGCTCTAACTATAGATCACTTAGCAACTCCTACTTAATGAAGGCTAAGGAATTTCTTCTAAAACGCGTCTTTAGCATTTAGGCAACAATCCTTCCAGAGCCAGAGTGCCTCCTGGAGATTCTGTTTGAAATAAGTAACACTGAAAAAAAATTTTTCTCTAATGCAAAAATATGTAGGAAGGTTGGACTTGTACTAAATTACTTTACATGTGAAAAGATGTTGCTATAATAAAAAAGGAGATTTATGTTTACTGTAAAAAGAAATGTGATTACATTATAGCCTAAATAAGTTATTTGTATTTTGTATTTGTTTTGGAGTAGTGTTCAGGGGCACCAGCCTTACACTAGCTTCATGTGTGCCAGGAGCTGTACAAACAAACAAGATTACTGCTGCTTCAAGAGCCTTGAGGCAAGTTGTGTCTTCCTAGTAATATCGCTTCACCCTACAGAATAAAAGCACATTTCTTGTAGAAGCCCATCCTTTCACTACTCAAAAGTAGAAAATACTTTCTTTGAGCACAGAATTAAAAGCTGTGTCACAGGGTCTTCACCTGGTTAAAGCCTAGCGGACTGCTTAGTGGGATCCCCCTAAGAGGTGTCTTAGGAAATCCTTTTTTCCCATAGTTTTTTTAATGTATTGCCTTTACAGTTTTATTAAATCCAAGCATTCACCTGACAGCAGGTACAACTGAGATACCTAGTTGTTGTGTAAATAATGTAGAACTAGTTGACTTGGATGAGGTGCAAATTGGGATCACACTTGTGCTGAGGTGGAGTGATTTATGTTCTCTGGTTACAGCAGGTAATTGGGAGGTCCCTGATAACACTTGTTTACTGCCAGATCAGTTTGTCCAGGGCCTGCTGAGCATCAGGTCCTGGAGATTTAAGGGTCGATTGCCTATTTGCATGTTAATTTACATAAATGGTTCAATGGAGAGGAAAAACAAAGTGCCTTCTCTTTTCTGCTTCAGGTTTGCAAACCTGAAATTTCTATTTCATGTTCTTCTCCAGAGAGACGTCCAGGAAGCAGAATTCTTGATGAATTATTTCTTTTAAAAATGCATGTTTTGAAAAACAGTTTTTAAATACTGACACATTTTATGGGCTTAAGGGGTGGAATCAGGTGATCAGGCCCTCTCTGTGCTGGGCTGCTTCTGACTGCCATGCCTGTACTTAGTGACTCGGCCAATTAAAGGGAATTCAAATACGTTAAAGAAATGGCCGTGACCCTGATCAATCCTTTTTAGAGCTGGGAAGTGAAACCGAACCACTCAGCAAGGTGGTCTGTAGAGGAGGCTGCCCGGATCTCAGAGTCCCTCCATATGAAGGACCAATTCTTCCCTGCTTCCAGCTGTCCCGAAGCCCGACTGGCGAGGAGCTCTGTGGAAAAGGCCACGCGTTCCCCAGCTTCTGTTACCTTTTTGGTGCAATTCCCACAGGCCGGAACGGAAGCAGTTTGTCTCTGCTCTCGACCCCTGATTGCGCTCGTCTTTCCAGCCTGCCAAGTTTCCACTCCTTTTGTAGGCACATACTCGTGCATGGCGATGGGAGGGAAAGGGCAGCACCCGCCGGCCAGCTGCGACACCCTTCCTTCCCCAGCGGTTTCCCGCTGTGCGTGGACGTTCAGGGAAGGACCAGGTCCAGGGCTGCCACCGGGCGTGCGCGTGCACCCGTGGTGCGAGGCACTGCCTGGCTGCTCTGCTGCGAGCTGGTCTCCTCGCTGCTGCGGACCGTGGCATTCTTCTCCCATGTCTTCCCCAAGGGCGTGCGGCTGCCTCTACGCGGGCTGGGGCAGAATGCAAACCGACTCCCCCAAAATTACACCTTCACATAAGTTGTCTTTAGACACCATTGCACAAGGTGAATGATACTTCCAAACTGATCCTTGTGTGAAACTGAATCTTAACAGAAGATTTAACCCCCTCTCCTAAGTGGGTGGTTTGGTGAGAGCATGGCTAGTACGCAGTAGGATGTTGCTCTGCCAGTTTTCCTAAATAGGCAGAGAAGCAGCGCAGTGGGATTTGTTTGTTTTCTCTCTCAGTAGTTCTGAGTGTTCATACTCGCTTGTGACATCCCCACTTGAGTATGCTTTGGTATATCTAGGATGCAACATGCGGCACTGTGAAACAGCCGGCAGAAAACCTTTGTGATTGTAAAGTAACATCCTATGTTTATCTTTTTTTTTAATCCAAGCTAATTTGTGTTTTAAAGCATTCTAAATTGTATCTATTCACTACATTAAACAAAAGGTAACTAAGGTGAAAATAAAGGACTGCACTTTGCAATTCTTTGAGTGCAAATGATTGTTTCTCAGAAGTAGAATCATTAATGTTTTGCAGCTTCCCTCCTATAATAACCTTCTAAAACCTCCTGTGCTCTGTCCTAGGAGTTAATAACAGTCATGCGCTGGCCCAAGCTTATGCATCCACCTCTCATCGAGGCTTTAGAACAAGACAGGAACTCTGTGAGCAGAGTGGAAGCTTTCGATACAGGAGTAGCTTCAGTCCCCAAGTTGTCCCTGAGACAACTACACAGGGTGATTTCAGTCCCACTGGCAAGAGAGGGATAAGGAATGAGCTCAGTCACTCAAAGGAAGATTCAGCAAACTTGAAAATAATGCATCTGATTGCCAATATTTTGTATAGATTGCAATATGCTTAGTTAATGAATGTTAAATTAGTATGTCAATATTTCCATTCCCCAACCTTTTAGGGAATACAGTCTATGGTATTTAGCATGAGTATGGAAAACTGAAATGTCCAACACATGTTTGTGCAGGCTTCAGTTTTTAAGGACAGCTTGTGTTGGCCTGAAAGTTCCCAGTCCAAGTAGTGGCAGCTAAAAGATACCATAGCTGCCCTTCCAGATCTGGAAGCGTTATAGGGCACTTCTTTCTATATGTGTTTCATGACTTCTCTGTATGTTCCCCCCAACCAGGGACATGAAAATCTATTGGAATTATGATGATTTTAGCCTGATTTTCTTGCTCTCGTTTGGGGTCCTGCTGTACCTGGATTGTAAGCATTCTGGAGAGAGGAAAAGACAGTCTGTAAATGTTCCATCTCAGTATGTGTGAAGGAAGGCTTAATGAAACCCATAGCATCTCAAATGGGTCCCAGTTTGGTCTGTGTGTTCATATATTTTCCATTGATAGCAATTAGGACTGTATCCACGTCTCTGCGAGCGGAACTGCTGACAGTACAGCATTTCTTGAAGGCTGCAATGTTACTGTTGCTTAGTGCGTTTCCTCTCCTTACCTTTCCCAACTTGTATACCTGCTATTTATTTGTATCATCAGATTTCCTGAAAGTGCTGACTGCAGACCAAAGTTTCATTGTAATCAGCATTGTAAAAATGCAGAACAAGAGAGCAATTGCTCCTCTGAAGAACCGAAAGCCTAAATGAAGATGAGACTACCATTGGGGACTGACACGTGTATCGGCTCTGAAGGAGGCAGCTTGCTTGGCTTTAGGCACCTGGTTGTCTTCTCCAGCGGGGCCACTGCTGCAGGGAAAGGTGGCTGAATGCCTAAGCACTACTTTACCGAGGCCTTAAGTTTTATTCTTTTCACGTCTAATCCTCTTGACCAGTTGAATTCTTCGTGATTAATATGTGAATCTCCCTGTATCAAGTTCATATTAGAACTGTCTTTAAATTTTTAGATTAGTCGTGGAGGCTTACATGGTTTCAAGTGCAGAAGTAACTGGTCATTTCCCTAAAAAATGATGAATTTGAAATCCGTTAAAACAAGATCTTTCTGTCTTATGACAAGAGCTTAATAGCTTCTTGCAGTTGTGTTTGGAAACATATTCTTTGAACTTTTGTGTAACATTCAGCCAGTATAAGGCAAACATTCCTCTCCAGTTGGTAATAGGCTGTCTGGTATCTGTAATTCAGTTATTTAGCTTTAAAATTAACTGTATATATTTGTAAGTTTTTAATTAAGATGTGTTTCTACTTTGAGCTTTTCAGAGCTTACTTAGATGAGCATCAAACACTACATAGTTTTGGTCTTTACTTTATGCCTATTAGCTTCTCCTTCTCTGCTTATAAATTTCTGATGACAGACATAAACATTTACCTCCGTAGGCATTACTTAACTCTGAGATCACTTTGTTCTATAAATACAAATAAATAAAGAGCACTTTAATGGGCGCGCTGTAAGCCAGCAGTGAAGTGGTTAAAGGTTTTTGCCTGCAGACTGGCCAGCAGGAGTTGGCGGTGTGGAGCAAGGGGGACGCCAGCCTGTCTCTAAACTTTTTGGCCCTCCCTGAGTGCAGAGATGAAGGAAGAGCCCTCTATAAATCACTGGAGATTAGAGACCCTGTTCTTGCCGACTCTGCAGGGTTGCACTGCTTAATGTCAAAGCCTCACGTATTACTTTAACAGCACTCCTTTTCTTTATTAAATCCACTTTGAAATAAAAAAATGATGATCTTTCCAGTGAGGGGGAGAAGGCCTAAAAGGATTTAGAAAGTATCTGTTATGTTACATTACTGAGACTAATAACTGTACAGGGAGTAGGTAACATTTTTGCACCATCTCGGAGAGTAAAATGAATAGACTCTACAGTTTTCTTCCTTCAAAATATTTATTGCTGTTGATTTGGACTAACTTTTGTGAGCTTTTCCGTAAAGGTGGACTGAGCATGCACACTCACTGGGATTTCCATCCAGTTTGCAGAATTAAATTTGCGTCTTCATTTTTGCACGTTTTTCAGCATCTGGTTTTAGATTAATTTTTTTTAACTTTGGATTTATTCAGGCTGAATTTTCTTCTGTCTTTATCTCCATCTGATTATGATGAAGACATATTTTAAACAGCTGTATCTGTGTCAAATGTCAGTGTTTGCTCTTAGCCTCACTGTCTTGAGGACATAAGGAGGCTTCTAGGCACTGAATATTTATCTGCTCTTATGGCCTGGTTTTCCTCTGGTTTGTTAAAGTCACATTAAGCACGATATTATATTTTTAAATGCATAAAGTTAATGTGAATGTTTACATCTAAAATGCTCTAGTTTATTATATGTGAATTAATGTTCCACATGTATTTTGTTATCTTATTTAATACATTGCATACCAGCTAACAAATATTTGAATCCAAAGGAATTGCACATATGTATTTTTTCTGCACATAAATGTTTCAGATCCTCCAGGTCATTTAGTATCCATTAGGACACTAAAGCTTCTTACTGTTTTCTCATTAATAGTCAAGTCTGTTACCACGACAAAAACAATTTCTGAGACAGGATTCTTTTAGAAACATCCCTGATGAAAGTCCTAGAAATCCTAACAACAAATGTTGTCAAGTTAGATTTTAACCAAGCATTTCTTTTTGACTGTGCAACATTATGCTCCAGGAATGCAGTTTTTCTTTTAGTCTCATGACTTTAAATACAACATTGGCATGAAACCCATTAAGAATAACAGATTTATAAGCTTTTGTTGATGGATTCTGTTCAAATGCTGTAGAATGGAAGGTGAAAATATTTTTAGTCTTTAAACGTATTAAAAATAAACTGTGATTAGTTTAATTCTATACATTTAAAGTAATTTACTTCTTCGCAAGCCTACTCAGAGTGTTTTTCTACCCGTTCACAGTTCATTTATGGTACGGTTTTGAAGTTTGGAAATAGTTCACACCTATAAAATGTGGTTTTGCATTTGCCAGGGAAAATGAGTATTGTTTTGCGATGTATCTTATCCAAAAGTTGACAAGTAACAGCTTTTTTGCTAGTTTATTCTGACAAACAGCTTGAAGGTATCACCTTTGTAGGCGGCTGCCGCAATGAATTGCAGATATTCATTTATAGCTGTTTGTACTCTGTGTGTGCTTTCATGTGTTCAGGAATATTGCCCAGTTTGAAAGTATGAGCTCTTAAAATAACTGGAAATGGGGGTGGGGTTAAGATATTGTATAAACACAGCAAATTTCTGGGACTGGATATAGGAATATTTAAGAATACAGCCTCAGCGATTAACGTTTCACAAGTGGAGTTTTTAGCTGAAAAAAGAAAAGAGCAGAAGGTTATCATAAGACCTTAACCAGTGGTCCTGAAGCCGACTTTCAGACCAGCAGTTAGTGTTTTATTAGGAGAGAACAACTCTATAAAAGGAACAGGAGATTCAATCATAATATAGTGGGGTGACATGAAGGCAGCTGACAGCATGGCTTCAAAACCCATTTAAGATCCAGGAAAAGTTGCCACAAGTAATGTGCTGCAGCTGGCGAGCTCGTTCTGGAAGGAGCAGGAGCTGCCCCGGCCCTGCGGCTTTGCGTCGGGGAGCAGCCCCGGGCCGGTCCCCGCGAGCTTCGCTTCGCCCCGCTGCCACACGCAGGCAAAGCCGGCGGAGGCCGCTCGGCCGCGGGGGGTTCTTCCTCCCTCCTCTGGATGTGGTTTGGAGAGGAGTGGGAACCAACGACCAGAGCGGTGGTTCAGATTGGAAAGAAAGTGAATAAAACGTTCGCTCTCAAGTGCGGTGGCGTGCGCTTCTGGAGGGGGGTTGCTGGTGTAAGCAAATGCTTCCAAGACAGGCCATTTTGAAAAGGGGAAAGTGCTCTCATTAAGAATCGTTTAACAGTACGTAAAGAAGTGAAATGCTGTTTAAAAATCCTGTTTTCTTCCCCTCGATTCTTCCTGAAATCTGGCGGTTTAACAATTCGCCATTCTTTTCTTGCCAGTGAAACACGAGTCAGCCTTGCTAGATAGGCTAATGACCATGCTTCGGGATTTACTGAACACGTCTGTCCCTTCTCTCTCTGTCTTTGATAGCCACCACAACTGTGAACAAAGTCCTGAGAGGTGCAAGGCATTTATAAATCTAAGAGAAAGAAGAGAATGTTTAAAAATTGTGAACTTCGGTGTGCCAGAGCTAGCTTGGTTTGCGTCTGTTTACACCCAAATAAATGGTGAATTAGAATCATTTGGAAATAGGATACTATACTGTGTGTAGTTGAAGAGCGTATTTTTTTAAAACCTAGCTACTGCATAAGTACTTCCTTAGTTGAGACAGACTGTTAAACTTGCATTCTTCAAACAAATCTGGGAGAAACCTTATACCAGCTCTCACGTAAGGAAAGCATGTGGCAGCCTGTATACATATCCTTAACTTGAAAGTGATTGACAGCCGACTGGATGAACTTTCAAAGACTAACAGGGTGATGTCCCTATTTAGAGAGAAGATTAGCCAAATTTGTACTCATTTATGATCAAAACCAAAGTTAATCTGCGTTTTGGCTGAAAGTAGCCTGTCATGTATGGAAGCCTGTATGGAAGAAAAGGTCCTCTTCTTCCTAGTAGAAGATGATATTAATTTATGAATAAAATAAATTTTGTATTAGTTGTTGTTATAAAGGTTGCTATCATTTAAAAATACACTGCACAGAAGAGGGTTCAAAGAGTAGAAGCACGATTTAGAGAAATATCACTGGTTTGATATCTCCTCCCTCAGAAAAGAATGAGTAAATAGAGGGAATTTGATCTTTTCTACATGTTGCCTTCTAAATGAACAATAGAAATAGCACGTAAAAGACAATTCAGAATTAACCTGTAGGCTGTCATTGCTTCCCAACAGGGGGAAGAAGTACACAGTATTGTAGAAATCCCCCAAGCAAGCAAATCTTTCATTTTTAATTTATCTGTACTAGAAGCAGAATCAAAATAGTTACAGTAAGTGTTTGAAATTCCTTTTGTTATTAAAAAATTCCATGCCGATTGTATTTTGTGAAAGAAGCAGAAGCAAAGGTGAAATTAGGAAATCCAGGCCGCCGCTCTCGGCTTCAGTATTGCATTGAATTGACTTTAAAATGGGCACCTGGGGACACTGACGTGGACACATGAAAAACAAGCCGCGCTGTGTGCGAGGATGTCGTCCTTCGTTAAAGCCTCCTTCGATCTGTGCCCTCTGGTGAACGTTCCGGCAGTAATTCTGCGAATAAGCTGTTGCGTGGTTTGGTCCTTTCGAACGCACACTGAGCTACGCTCACGCTCCTGTTCTTGCGCTCTGCCTGCTTCGTTGCTAACCCAGGGGTTGTCAGTCTTGGCACCAGAGACTGCCCCGTATGGCCCGCGTTTACATGGATTCATGTAAGAAAAAGGATGACTCAATGAAAAAAACTACTCTTATGTGTTCCTTTTCCTCCTGCTGCTTGATTTCTTGAGTGTTTTTGCCTCCTTTTGAAATTCCGTAGTCTCTCTTTGGTGCTTCATCCCATGCAAAAGAGGTTGAATGGGGGTGAGTGATTTAGGAAGTCCTCTCTTTTGCATGCATGAAAGCTTGTTTTTTGTTGTTTTGTTTGCAGACCCCCACCCCACCCCACCCAGATTAGTGACCACAAGGTAACATAAAACGTAACTTGCTAGTTTGACTCCTAGGGAATGCAAGGCTGTAAGGAGGTTGGGGTTATTAGCAAAGCAAGTATCTATCATCCTGAAAACAAGATGGCTTAAAGATTATGTACCGATTTCACACTTACTATAGCATAGCATTATTGGTGTAGAAAATGTTGGAGAATAAGCTGAGCACTCATTTGCAGATAAACCTTCAGGGGGGTAATGTCCTAAAAAGCCACTGAAATTGGATATATGGAAAATGAACTCATTTTTAAGTGGGTCACAACATCTGTGATTATCTTGTTGGGATTACTAACATGATCATGCTGTGGTATCATTTACGGCTTCCTGTGGACCTTGCCATTCTGCGCCGAGGTTTGCAGGGAGTGCATGTAAATAGTCTGTGGCTTGAAGAGCGCTGGTGGGTCCGGCCAGCACATACACAGCTTGCCTTAGTGGGTGGGTGGAAAAAATATGTCAGGATGGTCTAGAAATGCTGGATACATCATCCCTTATTTAAAAACACTGACTTTGATTTTGAAATAGGGATGATTTCTGACCTGTTGTTTCCCACCTATTAAAATATTTTCACTCTGCAGCTTCCTAAAACAATCTGATGCTTGTCTGTGCTTTTGTCCTCCCAGTTTCTAGGAGATGGTTTGCGTGGTCCTGAGGCTCAAAAACTATTTAGAAAATGCCAGGAAATTTATTTTAGAAAGCACCTGGAACTTTGAGTCAAGCTGTGTCATGGACATGGATCTTCCTTCTCTCGTTGTCACCAAAAGTCCTGCTGAAGCGGGATCCTTTGGATTGGAGTAGGGAATAAAGTATTCTTTCTATGAACAATACAGATAGTAGGCCTAGTGGCAAAGTTTAAAAGAAACTGAAAATCAAAATCACCCCACGTAATCATGTTCACACTTCTTTGGAAGACTTAATGTTGTTGTCGTTAGTCTACTTCATGAGGATACATGTATTTCAGACTTTTGCATCATTATAACCTAGTGCTGGTTTTCTTCTTCAAACAGGAGACAATTACCTTTATTCATTGCCCCACGTTCAGCAGGGTTTGTCCTGTACGTATTATTAGCAAGGCTTCTGAGCTTCCGCGGGCAAGCACTGTCGTGATGACGCACATGTGGGATGCTCTGTAGCTAGATATACGCTGTTTTCTGTTGTTGACTCCTGTTGCTTTGTTGGTCAAAGGAGATGCTCTTTAGTGTCGTTTGTATCCTTCTTTCACCCTATTGTCAGAGTCGTATTTCACTCTCCCTCATGAAACTCCTTCTTGGGTACATTTGTGGGGCAAACTACACAGGATTTGAGTGTCTTAGCAGTTCTTCTTACACCACCTTCTGAAAATGGTGCCTCGCTGTAGTCCTCTAGGCACTTCAGGCTATGCAGGTGGTGTTTTAATCCTTGGAAGATGTGGGAATCCTCAAAACTATGTGCTGGGATTTGGGGTGGAATCTCAATTTCCTTCCTCTCAGATAGGACACCATGAGAAAAGGACATACCGGTTGCCTGAGCCATCTGTTAAAAACCATCCTGGGTAGTTGCAGCCCAGAGCAACCATCACTCCCCTCCCAGCCGGAAGGTGAGACAGGACAGGGAAGAGAGTAGCCTTGACTTGAGAAGCTTGGGAAATCAGCATTCCTCACTCCTTCATGCTAATAGCAGTTTTATGACAAAAAATCCTCTTTGCTGAGGCAACCTGGGGAGCAGCCTGTGCTCCCAGAATAGTTGTCTTGAAAAGATGTAGACATATAATTGACTGAAACTTAAAAAATGTATAACATGCATTCAGAAAAAAGCTGTCTTCTGTTAGAATAGTTCTATAGTAAGAAAGAAGAAGAAACAAAACCCACCAATGGGGATTACACATTCCTTTTCTATTTAACACTTCCTTTGGAAGTCGGACTCTTGTCACTGGCCAAGCGTAGCTCTCTCAGTCCTTGTCGGGGTAGCAGACAAATCATTCTAATTTGGAAAAATTAGTCCCAATTTTAAATTGGTTGTTTTAATAAGCAGTAGCAACTGAGGCCGCAGGCTTCTCTCGGTTGTTTCGTGTCCCGCAGTGAGCCGTCCAAACAATGTTGTTCGAGGGGAGCCAATCCCAAACAACAGCATACCCCCAAGTGAGTGTTTACCTAACACTGTTTTTTCTTTATTTTTCTTCTCATGCTACATTGTTTCTGTTCAGACCCTCCCAAAAGACAAAATAAGAAATGGTAAAATACATAGAAGAAATAGAGGACAAAACAGCATGAAGAAAAGATTGATGCTGGTTCAAACTTAGGAAAAAAATGCAATGTATGCAAGGATTTCTAAAAATCAGAAAATGTTCAGGTTTCCAGTGATATATATCAGCTTAGCTTAGAATTGCTTAATTATTTTTAAAGCCTAAAACATAATACAGGAAGATGCAGGAACTGAAATGTATCACAAGATATATTAAGGAATGGTTTGAAGAGTTTTAATACGTACTTTATAAATGTCATCCATACACACGGTGGGCTTGCACAGTAACCCAGAAAGAAAGAGGTCTTGTCATGAAGCATGACAAAGCAATTATTGATCTAACGTAAAGGAAATGTGCTAAAAAAGCACAAGCGACAAATGGAAGGAGGATAGAACATGACAAGGAGGTGGAAGGAGAGGCCAAGGACAGGTTACCAGAGAAGTGGGCTCCAATCCAAATACCCCAGATGCAAAATCCCTCCATTTTGGTAAACTTGGATTAGCATTTAAGAACAAACAGAAGAACACAGCTGGCTGCCTAGCTCTATCATTGATTAAACAATATCTGAAAGTCTTTGAAGTTTGGCGAAGTTTGGGGAGTTTAGTCTTTCAGTTTATCTGGAAAGTTTGAAGTACTCCTTCCTGGTTTTCTGTTTTAGCACCTCTGTAAAGGGTCTTTCTAATGAGCTAAATATGTACAAAGGTGTAGGGAAAAAAACAAAGGTGTAGGGAAAAACTTGCAGAACCTCTGTAGTAATCACACACAAGGCAGTTTTTAGGTGCTCTGTCCTAAGAAACCTGTCCTCCAAGAGCCCCAGATCCCCCTTTCAATGCACAGTTTGCCTTTTGGCATCACTGTAGTCTTCCTGCTCATGATGTTCCTATTCATGAGGGATACTTCTTCATAACCAGAAAATTACCCTTCCAGACCTGATTTGCATATAAACACAAAATTTTTGATTAGTTAGGAGGGAGGGAAACATAAGGCCTGGATTTTAATCCATTATTGGTATATGCAGTTGCAGAATTCACTAACGTGGATTCTCTTTTCATCTGGATTTCTCAAGTGTTTTGTTGCCCTCAGATCCTGGGGAGTTGAAGATATGAAGCCCCTGCCCTTTAGTTACGTTCTACATACTAATGATTGTTCTTTTCTTCTCGATAAATTCTCACTAAATCATTCAATTTGAAGTTTGATTTATAATCTATCGGAGTGGGCTCTCTTTTTGCCAGGATTACAAATTTTTAGCCTGGTCCTGAGAGGTGTTTTGAAAGCCCTTAGCACTTCTCGTTGATATCGGTGATTAAAGTTTTCCCTTAATTCACCGTTATTACTCCCTGTGGATTAGTTTACATATAATAGATTTTGTGACTGTCACAATCTAATATATTTGTCTCTGCAGCATCTACTATGAGGCAACCAGATACAGAAGCATCCTAACGCTCTGTTTGAAAGCTTTGGCATCAGTATGGTGGAGGAATTGAAAGCACAAATCTCTGATGAGTTGTGTGCATAGGAAAAAAGAGTTTTCCTTGGCACTGGAAGCAGGACTGTGAAATCATATACAATAGTTACTTGGTGTGTGTTAACCTCAAAGCAGCTAGTTCTCTCTAGGTAGCAAACCAATGGTGGTATAAATTACAGTTTTACTAACTGGCTTCAGAGTGAAATCAAAAAGACCTTTAGTGGGAGTTTTGCTGGAGTAAAATCTCTGGATCTTCAATTACAGGTATGAATTTTGCTTGCTCTGTTACACTTTAGACAGTGAAATCCTGGATGTATTGAAATGCGTGGCAAAACTGTCACCAACTTCAGTGGGGACAGGACTCCCTCCTCTGATTAAATGATACAGGGCCATTTGCTCTGGGATCTTAAGTAAAGTTTAAAGAAATACTTAAGTCTTCAAAAAGATACATTTTTGTTTGTTGTCTCATCTGTTGTTAGCAGGCAATGGACATTTCTTCTTCAGATCGTTTATGATGCTGTATAATTCCAGTGTCCAAAATGCCAACTTCCTCTGACAGCTAAGTTGTGTTCTTCTTTTGGAACTCTTACTTATAGCTAAATAAAGGAGATCAACAGCTTCCTGACTTAAATATTGGGCAATTATGTTTCAGAGCAATCGAAACAGCTTTTTGAATGTGGATATCTTTAACACCATGAAGGAGATGCTCCATATCCTAGAGCATCAGCTAGATGCCTTTATGCAACATTTATATGAAAGGCTATGAAAGTTGTCTGTCTTCCACTGATAAACATCCTTTACGTATATTAGTGCATATCAGCTGAGTTATAAAAAGAAAACATTTATTGAGAAGGTTGCTAGTTCAAGCTTAGATGTTTGAAACATGAACTGCTGCCTTTTTTGGATGACTGTCTGCCTTACTGAGGGGTGGCTTTTCGGGGTGAAGTAGCCTCATCCTTAAAGTGAAACTCTGCTTCTCTTAGGCTGAGTGTTGGGCAGAGCACAAAGCCCAGCTTGCTGATGATCTGCAACAAGACGCTTCTCTCCTGTTGCCTCAGTTTCCCTGTATATGAAATGAGATTGCAGTGGTGTGACTATCTTTCTGAAGTGCTTTGGGATCTATGAATAAAAGCTGTCATACAGCACCTGGAAATTATCATATACGTTATGTTTAATAGTCGACTGTTCATGCAGTTCAGAAACTACAACAGTATCTCTGTATTTTGCAGTGGCCACTGAAATCTTTATGGCTAATCTGAACAGGATGTTATAAACCAACTTGATACCCCAGATGACTCTGTACAGATGCTGAATAGAGACATCTTCCTTATCAGTAAAAAAAAAAAAAAAAAAAAGATATGCAGCCTAACATAAAATTGTTTAACAGAGCTCTCAAACAACAGTTATAGAGACCATCTGAAACAGTTCTAACATGGAACAAGTTGTGATTTTTTTTTAAAGAAGTAATAGCTCACTTGCAGATAAGTATTTATTTTAAATTAAATAATACATTATTTTAAATTAAGTAATTATTTTAAACTTAGTCTGGATTTGCTTCAGGTAGATTTATATAGTGAGCTTTGCACCCCCAAATTCATGAAAATAGTTTTATTTTGACTAGTAAGGCATAACAGAGTTAATTAAAATCCTTTCATTACTGTAACCGCTGGTCTTAATGTTTCAGCCCTCCCCTTTCCCCAGACAAACTAGGGATCAGAGAAAACTCTGACCTAACGTGCTTATCCCCTCCCTCTCTTTTGCTAGAGAGGGGTCAAGTCCCCCAGGATTCAAGCTCATTCGTGACATTCTCTGATGCTGCATCTTCCCTGTTGCTGTCGATGCACTATTTTACTTTCTCATTTTCTTTATTTGAATTCTTCTCCTTGCCCTTTCTTACACACTCTCAAGTATCCATTCCCTTAGGTTTGCAAAAGGTCTCTTGCCGCTTTTCCAGCAGCATGTTGTCCCTTCATTCTGATCCCATCTTAAAACTTACGTATTTCAGGAAATGCTTCCTCCTTTGCTCTCACTAGTAACCTCTGCCACGTCCTCCTGTACCATTGGTTCTGGGTACTGTTCTCTGTTTTCTGTCCTGAGTTCTACAAGGCAGAGAATGTGTCTGTTCAGATTGTTCTGTACCATATATATTTTTTAACTATCATTCTATGAAATGTTACTCATATTAGAGCCTTGAAAAAGAGAATATTAAGCCTTTATAAATTTTTACCAATACACCTCCTGTGCTTTGTAACATCCTCATTTGAAAGAAGGAAAATGAGGGCCAAGAGGCAGAGTGACTTGCCAAGCATCAACTGATCAAGCTCGTGTAGATCATGGATAAAAGTTCCTGGTTCCTGAATATCAGTAAGGTCTTGTATCTACTCCCCTACGTAATAGTAAATATTAGAAAAAAGCCTATGGATTGGTTTGTAACTCACTCAATGCTGTTTAGGAAATGAAACGAACTGGAGCATTTGATTCTGCAATTTTCAGCTATGGAGGCATGTTTAATAGATGAACTGAATCCTTATATTTGTTTTTAGAAGCGTGTTGTATCCAGCTGTAGGTGTGTGTCTGTGTATATATGGATATTGCGTATATATGTTTATCTATTAATATATGTACAATGTGTCTATGTACACATGCCATACATTAAAATACTAAGGTAACATGACCAAATTTGTGTTGCTTACTCACTGCAAGTGCATAAGAACTCACTTGCGTGATACTGCAGCAAAAGTGATAATAAAAAGGATGAATTTTAGGCCCATAGTTATACGGTTAGTTAAACATAAACATGCGTATTTGCGAGCTAGAGAGAGATACGTGGGAGATAAAAGAGAACAAATGGACAACTTATAATTACGTGTATTTTAGTTCATCTGGTATCCAGATGATGATCCTTGATTCTGACGGTTTTGACAAATCAGTTTATTAGAACTGTAAATGTAACCCAGGGCTGTGCAGTAGGCAATGGAACACTGATTTTTTTTTCATATTATATTCAGTCATTTCATTATTGGAGGTAAGTACTGCTTGTACTTAGAAACACAACAGCTGGTCTCATGTGAGAAGGCAATCCACAGATTAACTTGCCAAATGTATTACCAGTTCATTTCACTGGACTGAGAACCTAGGGGTATTTTAATAGTTTTGACCTTGATCAGGCAAGAAAAAAAATGCCCTCATTCTCAAGATGAACCTGTGACTTGAGCGCTGATCTGGTCTACTGCAGCACCAAGTGTGTCCCAGCAGGCCTTGGCAGCTGCCCTCTGAAGCAGACCGAGAACTTTAAAACGTAAGGGTCAAACTCTGTGTTAAAAGGTGCGATTGCGATTCTCAGATTCACTAGAAGATGAGATACTTCGATGACTTCTTTTGCTGGCTTCAGAGCGGCTTACGCGGAGAAGCCGAGGAGAATTGTTGCCATGTAAATTTGCACTTGAGAAAGGAGGAATTTTCAATCGCGTGTTTGCATCTCTAGTTTGGCTTTAATGTACGTTTTTGCATAACAGATACCTTTCGTTTTACTAAAATTAAAAGGTCAGAAAAGTGGAAGCTCTTCCCTCTACCTCAGAGCCATTGCTTCTGCCACTTGCAGAGACTTTGCTCTCGGCTGCATGGGGACCACGTTGGGCTGCGCGTTGCTACCGCGCGGCGGGTGCAAAGTGCGTGAATGCGGAGCAGCCCCGGAGAGGGGGGTGTTCGGAGCTGTAGAAATGAAATGGCAGCAGCTCTTCAAAAAGATGGGTTTTGTTCCATCCGAGGTGGTCGGGGTGCCGAAGCTTTCCGAGCGGGCAGGATCGTGCCCGGCTGCTGCCAGCCGTAGCTCGCCCGGAGCAGCAGGAGGCCTCGCGGGCCAGCTCTGCTCTCCCTGCCGCCTCCCCGGCACTTCCTAGGCCCAAGCTTGCGCAGCTTTGGGCAAAATTGGGCAAGATCAGGCTTATTTCCGCAGGAGGGTAAACTCGCTTGTTCTGGCTTAATTGAGTGCAGCCCCTTGAATTGCAGTGCCCCGTGACTCAGGGAATATACGGCATACGTATATATAGCACTTCATTTTGTATAAGACAACTAGTGCGACTCTGCAGTACGGACTAGATGCTGCCATCTTTGATCCTACAAATAGTCCTTCTTTTACATAAAGTCCAATTGATTGTAATCAGATTAACACACAGTTTAAGATACAAGTTTTAGATTCTTTCATTTATACTTTATTTTGGTTGCCTACCTGTATTCCTGCAATATTACAATCTACTTTCATTCTGTTTAGGAATCGGTGTTTACCATTTTGGCCTAATCCTTCAGTCCTAATGCAAATGAAACGGCCACTGGTGACTGGGGCTATAAAATTTGAATGGTTGGAACAGGAGGTTTGTATGCTCCCAAAAGAAATGGAACTTAAGCTGTTTTGCTGTTGGATTCAATAAAAGCTTTTTTTTTTTCCTCAGTGTAATTAGACTGCAGAGAGATCCTAAATTTTCATTCAATACCATTTAAAGTGAAAATAGAGGCTCTTCATTCCAAAATTTCCTTGTGTTTAGAGTAATTCAGAATGTAATATTACTGAATTTTTAGGCTTAATTTGATAAAAGAAGGCAGAAGTAGTTTCCTTATTGCTTTATTTACAAACTGTGTTTACTTTTTCATATTAACACAGATTTGTATTTCTTAAGAATTTCAGGGTGATTTAAGCATTCATTAATGTCCGTTTCAACATGTTTTTACTAGTTTTGACATGTAATTTCCTGAACACACTGACACTTTCTGCCCTTATATTCTTAAGGCAAATTTTGTTCCACCAACACCAATTTTCTTGCTTGTTCACTAAATTTTCTCTTTGATTCTATTAGTTGGCGATGAAAAAAGTTGAGTTTCCATTATCAGATCAGATCAATAAATCTGAAGGAGAGAAAAGAGGAAACCCCAACTCAGGGGAGTCCCAGTCAGCAAACATTTACTGATAAAGAAAACAGTCGTATATCTGACACGTCATCAGCTCCCAGTGTTTGCTTACACCCAAAGTGCTTGTCGCTACAAGAAGAAAACTCACTGCTACTGGAGCTGTATTTCCGCAGTCTCTCCGAGAGCTGCTTTTAGTCAGAGTTTTGTTTATGAAATGCCAAGTTAAGCACAGCGGAGACTGATTTTTCAAGGAATATTCCTCAAAATGTCGGTGGCTTTAAAGGGACACTTTCAGAAACCCAATTTAATTTAGCACACATGACAAAATTATATTCGATTGACAGCGGCAATGAAAGAATGCTTCCTATGTTACAGAATTATTATGCAACTTTGCTGTCACAGTGGATAAGATACAGAAACATTGTTTTATAGTTAATGTGGCTCATTCTCTATAGTTAATGATGTGCTTTGTCTTGGTTATATTTCAGATATGCTGTTAGTCTCATGAGCTGGAAAATCTTGAAACATATACAGTAGGTTCAGTTGTGGTATCTTCACTGAGAAACATTATCTACACAACAAGTCCTAAGGGGATGCATGAAGTTGCTTGAATGCTTTGGGCCTGGATTTAAATATGCTTGCATTTAAGTATCTGGGAAGGAATGAAAACTTGTTTATTTTGCACAGTCTGTTACTCAATTATTCAGCAGGCCTCTAGCAACTGCCTTAAAATATGAAAAAACTTGCTCTGATTTTTTTTCTCTTGTCTTGCTGCTGTGGCAGTTGATTTGCAACATATGACCATTGGCTGCTGGAGTTGCACCTATGCAGATGAATTCCTTGTTCCCGCAGGATGTTCGTTCTATATAGCCATCTATTGTTAGATGAGCATTGTTTTCTCTTGTTACTGCCTTAAAGAATGTAGTAAGCATATGGCTTGGTGTGTGTGAGCAAGTTTTCTTTGCAACAGAGTTTAAAACCATCTCAGTATCTCTTGGGACAGAACCATGTTTAATGCTGTTATTATAGAGAGAGCCTGAACCATGTTATAGACAACTTTACAAATAATGTTATACCTTAAGTAGGGATTTAAGCTATAAATCTATTCTGTACAACATGAAGAAGCACTTAGACCAGGCAGATGTCTTAAGTGCCTTTCTAGGAAGCACAAGGTTTGTGAACAGTTCTTTGAAATGAAGAGCAGCTCAGCTATGAATCTTAGCAGAGTTGCTCTGAAAGGTTTACCTACTTTGGTTTCCCTCATTTTAATTAGATCTTGTAATTTACAGTAGATTAGGGCTTCACAGTATAAATTGGGTGAAAGTCAAGATCTTCCCTCAGAAGATTGGAGACCCTCTATACACTGATATCCCTAATGTTTGCTCATTATTTTTGCAGGCAAATAGAGATTTAGCTTTGTTTATCTGTGGGATTAGTTGTTGGGATTGGCTTTGAAGCTCTGAGGATTATATTGTGATGCTTGTGCACAACACTTCAGGAAATCTTTGCATTCCAGCAAGTATTACAAACGGTGCTTGTCTGTATGGTAAAAATAGTTAAATAGAAGCAGTGAAAGTGGCAGCTGAAGTGCTCTGAAGGCTGAAGCCTTCCATATGTCCATCATGGACCACAACAGGAGAAACCTCCTTGCTCAAGCTGCCCAAGTCCTTACCTGGAGACTCCAAGGCACGCTGGACACATCCGTCTCACGCTCGTTCAGTCCTCTGGTTTTGCTTCTCAACTCCCAGTGAGGACGCGGAGAGTCTGGGGTGGGGAGAACCATGTCATTTGGATTTCTCCCATAGGAGCTAGGGTGAGACCACCAACAAATTCCTTGTAGGCCACCATAGTGACAGATGGTAACTATTTTCAATCATGACGAAGTGGGTTGGATTTAAACTAGTGATTTAGAGCTGAAAGTCTCTGTATCCTATTCCCCTGAGCACTCAAGTACTCTGTGCACACCTCATTAGTTTGATGGGTGAGCTGCAGTTTTTATTCTACAATTTTTGCCAAATGTCTGCCCTTTTTGTCTGATTCACTTTCTCCAGGAACTCCATTTGATAAATCTCAGTCTAATTTGAAAGTAAGCCATTAACTGAAAAAAGGGTCATTCCAGTTTTTAAAGCCTGTTTCACGCTCAGCCCCTGTATGGTGTTGAAACTCGTTCCCCACCTTTCTGATCTGGGCTCCAGGTGATGGTGCTTGTCTGTAGATGCGGTACACTGCCCGTCCTTGCTGCCTGGACTGCTACAGCGACGGGACTGTAGAGATGGGGAATTGCTGGCCGGTTTTCTGGCTGGGGTGGATACGAGGCACGTTGTGTTGCACCAGGGCATTTGTCAGGACTTTTGGTGACTCTTGCTTTCAGTTCAGCTGAGCTTTCCACTGCGTAGGAATGTAGTCGCCCTAAATTAAAATAGTCATCACATCCTGCCTGAATATTTGCTCTGTATGATTATGTAATGGACTGTACTCTGCTTTTTCGTAGCACTAAGGGAGTGCCTTCCTCAGCCCCGTGCTGAGTTTGGAGGAGCCCTAAAGGAAGTTACGGAAGTTGAGCGGCACTTAGTGAATTGAAACTGGAGCTGGCTGAGTTATATTGCATAAGATCAAAATTGGGGTCAGAACCTAAAATGATTTTGAGGATATTGAGAACCGTACACTTAAACCACCTGTACTAGAAGTTAATGCAGTAATAAAAGAATTTAAAGCAGAAATAGGAATATCTATTTGATAAAAATACAGAAAAGCTTGTCTGCTTTATAACATTTTAATGTTTCTTTTTAAGCTCAGCAATTTATTAACCAATGATGTTCTAATGGGTTCTTTATTCTTTTTCTTCTTATTATCTTTATTTTTGCATTTTAGTGTTTATTCCTTTTTCCTTATTTGGGTTATAACATCTCATTTTTTCTGCCCTTCCTCTAGGAATAATGAAAACCAAAAATACCACGCAGTAATGAGAAACAATAGTGTACAAAGATTAACGTCACAAACCCATCACTGACCTCAATAACATTTCACAACATTTAGTTTTCATTACAGTGAAATGTTACTGCATATTTTTTACATGAACTTCTGAAGAAAAATATATGATAGGGCTTTCCAAAAATACACACATGTTGGGAAATAAGACTTTTAAATCAAGAGTTTTACACATATACTAATCACATTTGACAAATCAGATGTATGGTATTAATTACTCTGAACACACAGCAAACCATCTTAAACATTTAGAAAACAAAGATTTTCTGCATTTCTGATACAGACACGTCATGCCTTCTTCAAAAGATGCATTCAGACTTTTGATGCTATTTGTTCCCTTTGGATGATGAAAGAACATTCAATTTTTAAATTGTATTTGTAAAAAGTATTGCTTGGCATAGAGTTTAGGAAAGAACATTTAGAGCAGGTTGATCTGTAACACCACAAGCAGTCTGTTTTCTATCAATGATTCCTAGCCAGCTTATTAAACAGATTTATACAATGAAAGAATCTAATAACAAAAACATTCACCTCCTTTATTACTTGGCATTATTTATGGCTCTTACTTTTTTTTAGCTACTTTTTTATATATCGAAATCTGCCAACATTGTATTTATGAAGTTTATGTACTAGAAGCATTTGTTGGGCAGGGATTTGGGTTATTTTACGTTTCTTTCCTCCTACACTTATTATTACTAAATCTCTACACAAATGCTTGTAAAGATTTAAAAAAGAAACAATTCTGCAGAAATGGAATTTTTAATGTACTTACATTTTAGATTTCTCTCAATAATAATAAAAAATCACGCTTATGATAGAGCCTATTCTAGGGTTTACAGTATTGTCTAAAGTCTCCAAGGTTGAATCATGGATCAGGAAATGTTTACAAGCGGAGAAATTAAAAGTTCCTCCTAAGACTCTCCATTAAAATCTCTAAATATCTATAATTGCTATCCAAAGAAGAACTTTGTCTTCGAGAGTTCCTTCCTCTCTTTCCTCCTTCCTTCCTTCCTTCCTTCTATCTGTCTTAAGGCGACTGTGCTACAATGGAGCGTTTGTGGGCTGCAGCGGGGGGTTAATGGGAGCCTTTGAGCCCGGCCTTCCCCGCTCGCAGGGGCAGCTCTTGGCCGGCGCGTTGAGGCAGCGCTGGGCCTGGCGCGGAGCGGAAACGTGTTCTGCCCTTCCTATGGACCGTGCCTTTGCGGCAAGCCGGAGCTGCAGCTCCGCAAGTGGCCAGGGCGGCCTCTGCTCGGGGACCCGCGCAGGAACGTGACAACCTGGCGGGAAAGCTGCCGCGCTGGGAAGCTGCTGCTTCCTGCTTTGATGCTCCCGCGTGCACGCGGCGGTCCTTTTCCTGAGGTTAGAAACGCCATGAGATGCCTCCCCTGCACTCAGGGAGGCAAATAAAGGCTCGTGCCTAAAAAAGGCGGTTGGAAGCCCTATTGCAGCGTATGAATTTGAATTCCGGTGCGCGAGCTGTGAGCGTAATAAGCATAGAGAGGAGGTGGTGTTTTCAAGCTGCAGCCCCCCGGCTAAAGGGAAACAGTTAAACCCTTAGAGACTCTTGCAGTGAGGGTGGGGATCCGCTGGTTTCACCGTGCAAACAATAGCAATAAACTGTTAAAATAAATAAAAAGTGAGACATGAAAGCAAGGCAAGATTTTTATTGCATTCTCTTGATTGAAAATTCCAGGTATTTGTAACGCACCTGACTGTACCTGCTTCCCGTGAAGCGTGTTCGGAGCGCGGTATGAGCATCGTCGGGGTCGGGCAAGTCTCTCGCCCTCCCAAACGAAGCGTTGCTGGTTCCTAAATAATCAATCCAGAAATGAGCATTTTGCCCCTGGCTCCTGGTTTGCTTTTGTTTCACCCTTGCAGAAACATTGCCTCCCGAACAGCCATGTTCTGACTATTTCAGAAGAAAAACTTTATTTTTCCACTGAGGTTAACCGAGCCTCATTCCATTTTGCTGTGCTCAGCAGTTAAGGCCAAAGTTTACAAGAAATGTGATTACATTCTAACTTTTAATTGTAATTAACTACGAGTAAAGAAGCAAAATAATCCAGCTACTTTTTTGTTGAGCTAAAACATTATATATAACGTGACAAAGAGAGCGGCTTGCCCTTCAGCCATTAATTTTAGCAGCTCTGTTATTCCTAAATTACATAAGCCTCCGGTGTCAGAGGGGAAACAATATGAATCAGTTCAGATATTTCATTGAAACAGGTTGCCTATATTTGTGTCAGAATTTGCAATGCTTTTGAAGCACTTCAGATTATGATAAATTAGCAACGTGTAATTAAGAAATTCAGGAACTCCAAATAAAGAGGTCATGAGTGAAAAATGTCGGTAATGAATTACAAGTGTCTCTGAGTTTGTAAGATCCATATATAAGCTTAGCCTTTTGAAGGGAGTCTTTAATTGCAAAAAATGTTTGGAGAAGTGAAAAAGCATGGCAAGGAGGTTGAATGTAATGCAATTTTAAGGAGTCACGCAGTGCAATAAAAAGACAGTATTTCCCTGTAAACTAGGAAAGTCCCATACGTGTGTAGATAAATATTCAACATAAGATGAAGATGAGAAACATTTTAAACCTCTTACTCCTAACTATATTCACTGATTATTACCTGGAGTCCAGTCCTGACTGTTTGCCCCTAGTTGTGACAAATGCTATTCTTCCTGAACTCTTTATTTAATTGGAATCAAACTGGTATTTTCTTATTCGAGATTTGCCTATACCATGGTCACTTTTCTTGTATACGTGGTAGACGGCCAGCCCAAAAAGAACTGAGGAAGTATGAGGATCAATGGTACCATTGGTGACAAATAAAGAAGTTGAACCAATTCTTGAAAATGCAGTGAAATGTCAGATATCCATGTTTAAACTCTGTACCAAGGCAGGCTTTGCTTGTGCTGCTGGCACTTAAACAGCCAAAAATCCAAGCTGAGATGGACCTTGGCAACATTATTAGGGTGATCTTCATTTAAAGATGAACTATTCTGGAACAATTTCTCCACTGTATCTGACACAAACAGGCTTTTCTTCATCACCAGACGTGCATGTCTTCTTGCTCCAACTATTTTTTTCTTGAACAAACATATGTATTGTAGCCAATGCAAGGAAAATCCCACTCACTATTTATGTTTGAGTTCCCTATGTCCCATTAACAATATCCCAGTGTACTCATGGCAGTATAGCATCTTGATCCAAATCCAGCTCTGTTTTCCTGGATTCCCCTTTGGAGACTTAAGTGCCACAAAGCAATTGGTATTATTTAGTGACCTTCCATCCCAGAGGCTCTATTTTTTGGCCATCGAAATAGTTTCCAGTCCCTCTTTACAATTTTTGCTAAAAAGGAAAGATCACCTCTTACTGTGAATCTCAAATGAGAACATTCGCAATGGCTGAAACTTGGTTCTGCTTCAGGATTTTATTTGCTCTGTCCTGTGACTCTTTTGCATAGAGGGGAGATCTCATTTTGGTGATGCTGCTGGACACTGTGCAAAGAATTAGTACACGTGCACTATTTGAATGTGCTTGAAGCAGCATATAACTATCAAAGTGCAAAATCTTTCTGTAACTTGAAAAAGGAGCCAACTGCTGATGCGTTTCCTTCGAGGCTGTTTTTCTTTGTTGCAGTATATGGATATAGACATTGGCACACATATATTTGTGTCTGAATATATTGTGTGTGTGCATATGAGGGCTGAATGCCAAGTGATTGATTTGTTGAGTGATTTGTGTAACTAATAATGTGGAAAAATAACGGAATACTGAACGTTCACCCCCCCAGATGGATTTGAAGGTAAGGGGAGAAGAAGCTGCGGCCCTGCCCTGCCTTGCCGAGCACTGCGCTTTGCAGGACTGACACGGCCGAGCGGCTCCCAGCCTCCCGTTCAGGTGGCGGCTGTATTTGGCCCTGTGCAATCCATGCAAAAACGAACCAGTGATTGGGCTGAAGAGGTTTTGGAAAAGAGCAAAACAGGGCAAAAACGGCACTTGAGAGAATCATGTACATTAAAAAGATGTACCAAGCCTAAAGTCTCAAAATAACAATTGGCCATTGCCAGCGATTAGAATTATCCACCCCTTTTTTAATGTATTTTGATATTTCTTTAGATCACTGGATAGCCTATCGCTAATGCTTCAAAAAAGTAGCGTAAGGAAATCTCCTGCGCCGACGTACACGTTCCGGTTCCACTGACGTTCGGCAGGCAAGCTCTGAACGGGGCGCTTCGCCTTCTCCTTGCACGGCCCTTGGTTCAGCTCTTTGCGGGCAGCCGGGGGCTCGGGGGCTCGGCGGAGGACTGGACGGTGCAGCCGTGCTGCTCCCACGCGGGTGCAGCCGGCGCCGGCTCTGCCGGAGAGCGGGGTGCTCTATGCTAGCATCCAGTGCTAACAGATCTCTAGCTAAAAGCTTTCTTGGTTATTTCCTGTTTATATGTTAGCTTTCTCTTTTTTTTTCTTTTTTTTCTTTTTAAGTATACAGGGCAGTTAGGTACACTCTTCTCGGGTATTAATAAATACAATTTAAAAGTGTAATGTTATGGACTATCACTATAGAACATTTTAGTGTGTTTTAATGCAGGTTTATTTGGGGGATGGGGTGTGACTGCTTTTGTTAGCTTACGTTTGGGAAGATAGATTTAAAAGGTGCCTTCGGTTCAGTGAGTTTTCTGTTCTGTCAGTGTTGACCGTTGAATTATCCAAAAAGTCGTGTTGTTTACAACGAGGACTTGAATCATAAAACAACTTTCCTTGTATCCTGTGCTCAGATAGGCAAAAACATTTCTTAACTGCAAAAGCAGCTGGTCTAATCTTTAATGACTTTGGTGCAGTGGCCAAATCTAGCTCTTTCTGTGTTATAATGCGACGTTAGGTTAGTTACTGTCTCTGAAATTGCTGTCATTCAGGCCCTGTTTGTGAAGGATCATGGTATTTTTCATAAATCATTTTTTTCTTCTTTTACCGTTTAAAGGATAGTAGTACTACAGCTTTGCAGTTGTTTTATGAGGCAGTAATCTTGTTCGATGAGGATAAACCGCGAGGCCAAAAGCAGCGTACTTTATCTCCAGAGAAACCAGTTATTACTGAGGAAATCTCTACAAAACATCAATTATCACTACTGTAACAGAGGTTTTTAAAATGGCAAGGTTTTACGCGATGAAATATCAAAGGTACGGACTAGATTTTGTGTCAGTAATAGTTCATACTAACAGGCCAGTGAAACTGAAATCTATAACTTGTGAAATCTTTTGAAATTAGTTCACAGTATCCTATATACAGTTTGCTTAAAAATCCATGGCCCAAATCCTCAAATATTATTGCACGTTACCGGTTTGAGGGAGCTACGAATACTGGCTCGTACCGGTACCGTGTGTGTTGCCTGAGCGTGGGATCAGCTCTGCTCCTGCCGTAAGCGGAGCGTCGCCGAGGACTTTGGCAGCGGGCAAATCGGAGCGCAGTTAGGTAATCGGGGGCGATCCATGTTAGTAAAACCGCACGGAGAGTTTCTGCTCCGCTCGCAGCTCCTCGGCGTGCGTTCAGAGCGGGCTGCAGGTGGGGGCTCTGCGGAGCCGCCGCGAGGCCGGCGCAGCGTCCCAGCCGCCGGGCGCAGGGCTTTGCTGTGCCTCAGGTTAGAATCGCTTTAAAACCTCTCTGCGCTGAAGAGCACCTGGAGGAAGGCACCTTGCGGAGACGATGGCGGAGCTGATGCTGGGGACACGCCGGAAGGTGTCTGCCAACACCCGTGTCACCGCCGTGGTTTTAAAGTAATGTAACGCATAACCGGTGAACTGTTAAACATCCTGTGTTGATGCACTCAGTCCTTAAGAGGTTTATTCAATTAACAGTTTAAACTTTCATTATATTTTGCCATTTGGCGAAGAGGATTCTTATGCATTTAATAGTTTTATGCATTTACCCATTAGCCCCTTAAGTGGCCGGGGCTGGGCACAGCCCTGCCATTTCGCCGTGCCGGGGCGGCGGGGGGCCGCGGCCGGCGGAGCAGACAGTGATACATGGCACGTGTCACGGTTGTTTGTATCTTCCTGACCTCCTCAATCCGTCTACGTGAGGGTTGCTGTGCGTTAATCCTGCAGCAGCTGCTGCTCCCACCACTTTTAGGCAATAGGGCAGGTAGCCAAGGTGGAGGTAGCCTCGCTGCAGCCCCACGTGTACGAGAGTCCGGAGTGGCAGTATTTTTTCATCAAAACAGAAACTTAGAAGAAAATGACATCTGTGCTTTAACCTAAGGACTGCTGATCACTTTAAATACTTTAAATTAATCCAGCTTCATTTGTTAAAACTAGCATCATCTGCTTAGTGACTAAGGGTATACTGTTTTATACTGAAAAACAGCCACCGCAACAAATCTTGCAGATCTTATCCTGATGCTTTCTGCAAGATTCTCTAAAATCATTTCACAACCATTTTATTTTTATATGTTTATGCTTATCTTTGTTCCTTTCTAAATTCCCACTGCGTAGAGGCACAAAGTTTTAATTCTCCTACATTGCAGATATTTCTGGCCTCATAGTTCCTGCTGTGTATGTGCAGAAGGCTGTGCAGGTCGCAGGCTTCATTTGCACACAGTCTGCTTTTCTTTTCTTTTCTTTTTTTTTAGAGCTGAGGTTGAATCCAAGAGTCTAATCACTTCATTACTTGATCTACAGGTAAAGTACTGTCCTGAATGTGGTAGAGTTTTACCAATGTCAGAGCCTTCTGGAAGCGAAGTTGTCAGTTCTCTGTGGCTTCTGATCATGGAGAAGAATGAAATGTTTGCTGTCTGAGGAATTGAAAAGAATAAAATAAGGAATAGCCATGTAATTACAAAACTGTTCAGAAATGCCATAATAAGCTGCATAGTTCTAGAAACCCCTCGGAACAGTAACTCCTGCTAAAGGCAGTTACTGCAGACCCGTGAGGAAGGACAGAACTACGCTGTATTTTTTTTCTGCCGTTTTGAACTGAAATAATCAGCATATTGCATCAGGAGAATAATTATTGTAAGGTCTCAGGCCTTTGAGTGGCTCTGTCCTCTCGCAAACCACCCTTAAATCTACGGGCGCCGGAGAGCAGGCGTTCCTGGTGCCGTGCTCTGAGACGTCGCTTCCGCCTGGGTTTGGGAGAGCTACAACCCGCCTCCCTTCAGGACTCTTGCCACCCCGACAAGTTATTTGCTGTGTGTCTGTGGCATTGAAGCTGAAGTCACAGAGAAGAAACAAATTGGTTAAAATTTGCTGATTAGTTTTTACTCCCTATATAGGCAATGAATAGTTACTTTTATTCCAATTTTTGTAGGTGTTGTCTGTTTGTAAATTCTCCCATAAGGTCAGTATCTACACAGATAGCAGAACGGATTTATCTGCCGTTAAAAACAATAGAAAACCTAGCAACAGTCGTGCACAGAAGATTTCTGCACACCCTGCTTCCTGCTTTTTCTGCTTGTAATAATCTGTATCATTATTATACCTGTGTTAAATTGAGCAGAATTAATTTAATTCATGTAATTTATGAGAACATGAGTATCTGACTAAAATGTAGTTGGTCTCCTCTATGAGAAGTAGCCAGCTGAAAGTGGAAGAAGACGTTAAGTCAGCATTTTTGCATCAACAGGCTTTAAAGGATCTCGTGGGCAGTTTCAGAAATAAACCGAGCTAAATCATACCCTGCCTACTCAAGTGGTTTGCTACCGAGCTAGGAAAGGAACTGACTCTCGTTTCGAATCTCACTGTGAAGCTAGGCAAGGCAGAGTGCTTTATCTGAGATTTAATCCACCAGCAATACTTAGGTCTACAGCTTTTATTCAGGGAATCTAATGGAAATGGTGATTATTATTTATCTGTAGGTCATATGCTTTTGGTGAATATTCTTCTTACTTCATTTTCCAGTCTGCTTACTGTAAAGAAAAAAACATACGAAAATTCAGTAAGGGCTGTGTTATTGGAGCACCTAGCTGTTTTCTTGTTTACTTTGGTATTGGTTCCCAAACTATTTGTTGTTCTGTTGCGTTCTGGGTGGGCCAAGGCCTTGGAGCATGTCATATGCTGTGAGCGTCACGGCTGCAAAATCAGTGCTCCTGTACCCTTGTGCTGGCAGAGTGCTTGGGCACGCCGGGTAACTGCAAGAGCGCTGTGTGCGATGAGCAAACGGTGCGCTTGGCCATCGCTGGTCTCCAGCTCCACTCTGACAGCAGTGTTATCTCAGGCATTGCTTTACAGCAGACTCATCTACTGCGGATGTATTATTTTCAGCCAAATATGACCACCTGCAAGTTTGTGCTGGTGTTAGCATTTTCATCTCCCATTATTCGAGTCCAGCTGGCTTTCCTTTGAAGTTAGTTCTCTCATGTTAAATGTTAACTATAATTTCTCTTGGCCAAAAAAGCAGATAGTGCATTCTTTCCTGTCTGTGTGATAATGGCCACAAATGTGCTGGCTCCGGGCTGCTGGAGCCCCCTCTGCAGCTCGCTGCGCTCCCAGAGGCAGCGAGCGTCCGCTCGGCTCGGCGCACCGCGAAGGCCGGCCCCGAGCTGCAGGCAGCTCTGCTCGGAGCGCAGCTCGGAGGGGTGTCCATGCCGCAGAGATCTCCCGCGTCCAAACCTTTGTTTCAAGATTGGCGTTTGTGTAGGGTAGGGGACAATTGCAAAAATCACGTCTGGGGATAAATTTTGAAGAACCACAAAGTTCAGGGATTTGTTCCGATTCCTACAGGCTAATGTTTTGCTTTTTCTAGCTCTGCTAGCATTTTTCTAAACATATTTCAGTGCTTATCCTTGCATTAAGCACAATGGCAATATGGGGGGAGACTTGTGACCATTTGAACTTGAAATCCCCAGAGAGCTTTTTATTCTAATAAAACAGCAAAATATTGGATACATGACACCCCTTACATCAAACTCTATCATATTAAGGAAACCTTAGAACTCTGGCCCGCAGTCTGGCCTGATACATTACAATTCATCTGGGATCAGTATAAGGAATAATTACATCTATTTATTTATTCCACTGTCAGAATGTTGACACTAGTTTTTCATATTGTCTCTGTCATGAAGAATCATAATTAAATAACATGTCAAAGGTATTGATCATACATTTATAAATTTGTTTGCTGTATCATAGAGGCCTTTTGTTATTAGGAGATATCACAAGATTAAAATAAAAGTTTGCCAAGCCATCCAGCTCATTCTACATAGTACTTTTTCCTCCTAATTAACCGCAAAATTTTGATGGCTTGTCATTCTGATATTAAATGAAGTAATCTCTTCCTTTTTATTTCAAGTTCGGTATACCATTTCCCTTGCACTAAAATCTGGCTAGATATGTACAATTATATTAGGCTATGAAATGACATGCTTCTGTTGTATTTTTCTATTATTCTGTCCTAATTTCTCTACTTAAGATGCACTGTCTTGCCACAAAGAGCAGCTGGAGACAGCCTTCAATTTTTGTGTTCTTTCTGCACAAAACAGCAAGAATCTTTACTACTGTAATTCGTTTCCCTTTTTGTAGTTGCATGTGAACACAGCACGGATACCCAAGTACATGCCGGCTGGTGCTAGTTTATATGAGTACGTGAATGTCCACCTCACCTTTGGGAAAAATAGATTTCTAGGAAGCTGACAGGGGTAAGAAAAAATTGGTAACCTGTATGTCTAAATGGTACCATTTCTCCAGATCAAATACGACTTGAAAAGAATCGTATTATCTGTATCTTCTGCATGCAACCTCGAATTATAAAAGATGTAAAAAAATAGACATTTAATGTTCCTTCTTGATGTGTTTTCTCCTGTTTTCTGTAAGAACATAAGCTAGGAAGGTTTTACTCAGATTTGGTGGCAGAACATATGCATTAAGATTATGTTTCTTTTTAAAATATGCATTCTTTGCTTTGTGTGTTTCCTAAATGGAGCAAGAGGGTTTCTTAGTATGTCTTAGTATTAAAATCTAAAGTAACAGACCTTCATTCTAATGAGCTTTGTAAATCTGACCTAAAAAGTGTCGCCTAGAGTCTTTGAAATGAGTTTCCTACAACTTCCTCTGATCTGATTGTGTGTTTTAGGGGAGGTTAAATGGGTTAAGATTCTTAGCTGTCCTAAAGCCATTGGAGTGGTTCTTTATTAATCTTTTTCACCCCCTAAGACATCATCTACAGATCTAGGTGGATTTAGTGCATAAGATAACACAGTCAACCCTGCCATAACTATCCACACAGCTTCTGAAAGGACAAAAGGGGGACAAAAATAGTGTAGAAACCCTTCCAAAGGTTCACGTTAACAATAGTTTCCAGTATTTCCCTCGCCCATATTCAATGCTTAGCTGTTGCATAAGACAAGTTTCATCGTCACAGGATAATATCTCTGTAACTTGTGATCTAAATTACAAAGAAGTTTGTTGTTCTCTCTGTCCTATGGCAAAACTTGTGAGCGTAAGACAGCGTCTCCAGATAGCCCTATTGCCACGGCTAAGCAAGAGCTGCTTGTTTCTGCGGGGAGGTGCTCTGCTGCGATCTGGCAGCTGCTCCTCTCTGGGGCATCAGCCCCTCCACCAGCCGGCTTCTCCCATTATTCGCCTTTTTGCCTGACCGTTGGTAAAACTGTTAAGTTCTGGCCTGAGTAGTTACACTGATGTGTAAACATCCCAGAGCTTGACTTCAGGGAGAGAAATTTCCTTTCCACCAAGTAAATACCAAAAAAAGTAAAAATCCAGAGAAGGTTACATTCATCTGGGTGATTAATGCTTCTGTCTTTAGCCATCCTTTGACATAATACTACAGTTCAGGGCCTTTGCTTCTGGTGGGAAGGTCAGGCAGTGTTGTTACAATACTAGACTTTCACTATAAGGAGCTTTTTTTTTGGAGAAAGAAAAATCCAGTTAGTTATCCTTTGAGATCAGCTATATCTTTTGCATGATTCCTTTCTGCCCCATTCAGGTGTTGCATCTGTGTGGCCTCAATGGTGTTTCCAGGTGAAGCCTCTTCTGCTTCTGCTAGTGCCTGTTTGCTCGTAATCATCTGCTGGGCGATTAAACGTGAGCGAGGTCTCTGGCCAGAGGGGGTTTTATATGACTGTCCAGTGCCTAACAGTATTTGGGAACTTCAGGTGTTTTACAAAGAATAGTAATATAATTTCGGAGCTCAGCTGCCATTTAATCAGTGTCGGGAGACTGTCAATTGCTTACATGATTTATGGTTGTGAAAATACAGGATGACTTGGGGTTAAGTGTAAAAGAACAAACAAGACGCTGACTTAAACTGCATCCCTTCGGAGTGTGGTATTTTGAAAACAGCAAACCGAAACATGAAACTATTCTGAAAGAATTTTCTCAGCATTTTGAAGTGCTCGCCTTAGTACTGAACTCCCTGTTGACATAAGTGTCCCTTAGTCCTTCCCAGGTGCTACCGTACTCTTATAGAGATCTTATGAACCCACTACAGTCTTTCGGCTTAAAAAAGAAAAACACTTAAAAATACTGAGTAGCTTCTTCAAAGCCGGAGCGCTCTGATAAGTAATCTAAGTGTATAGTTTTCCATGTGTTTTAACGCTTTTCAAAATGTAGGAGTGCGGTCCTACAAACACTACAAGGCCTAGCATTCCCTGCAGTTGGTTTCTCACCACAGTAATCACTATGGCCTGGGTTCAATAATATACTTAAGCATGTGCTGAACTTCTTCCCTGCTAGGAAAGCCTTTAAGCATGGTTCTTAAATCTCAGCGGCTCTAAATCAAGCATATCTTTAAAGTGCTCTTCTCAATTGGCCCTATGTCCAGTGGCAAATCTCTCAAGGAAAGGTTCTAAAAGCTGAATGGAAATAAAATATTGCTCATATAAAACAGGTTCTTGTACGTGCAGGAGCGTGAGCTGCTGGATTAAGGAAGCGGGATGCTTGGGGACGTTTCCTTGCTCGTCCGCAGACTCACTGTGTGCCTGGCGTGTGTCATTTAGACTCTCTGCACTTGTTTGCCGGTCTCTAAAATGTGGCCAATAATTTTATTTTCAAACTACACTGGAGATACTGTATATGTTCGTGTTTATAAAATGGTTTGAAGTCACCAGGTAGTCAGCACTTCCAAGTGCATATGCTTATGTTTAGCTGCACATGTTATTACATCTCGGAGATATAGCAGCAGAAGGAGCACTTCTCCAAGGAGATATAGCTGTCATTCTTCCTCTTTAACGATATTTAAAACGGAAATGATTAAATTATACAAGTATTTGAAAAGCAATTAGACCTGTTTATGGCAGAACATTAAAAAGCTCACCCTTTTCTAACATCTGTGAAGCAAAAATGATGACTTGTGTTGCACTCTGCCTAGCAAAAGCATCCTGCTTCCATAATTCTCCTTCTGGTCCTTTGGACACCAGCCTGCCAGGGATTTTTGGCTGCGTGGAGCCCAGCTTCGGAGCCTGTAGAGCCGTTTTGGTCAGAGTGTGGCCGTGCTCTGGAATGCACGTGTTATTGAAAAAAATACATGGGAGGCCCTTCAGGTATTTAGCCTCTGAAGCATTTTTTGTATCTCTTAATTACTTATAATCTGACTTTTCTTTCTAATTGAGGCTCCCAGCATCTGTCTAGCTACCAATACTCTTAACTACTAATTTGCGTTGCAGTTGGCACCTGACCTTGCATGACACCCGTAAGACTCTTAGACAGATAATCCCGGCTTCTTCTGGAGACTTATGTCGCCGCGGAAGGGTCAGCGGTGTGAGACAGCACAGCCCGAGGTGCGAAGCGCAGCCAGGGCTAACGCACTTTACCTAGCTGAGACCAGGAATCCCTTAACAGGCTGATCCGGGCTTTTATGTGGCGAGGCCTCCTGCTTTTGCGCTCCGCCGGCATTTCCCTGCCCGGCGCTTAGAGGCCTCGGAGCAGCGCGTCCCGGCTGGCTCCTTCGCAGGCATCGGGAGACACGTTTCACACTGAATTCCGCCCTGTGGGGCCGTGGCTAATTGGACAAATTTGAGCAGCAGGCAGAAAAGCCACCGCAGCGTGGAGCAGTGATATATGGGCACAGGCGAACGCTGGAAACCTTAAAGACACAGAGCCTGCCGTCGTCCTTGCCGGCAGGCCCCGGCTCCCGGTTTGAAGCAGAGCTGCCGGCGAGAGAGACCCGTAACAGCCCTCGCAGCGGCGCGGGGTCTCGCGCGGCCGCCCCTTCCTCGCTGGGCACGTCTCTCCCCGCCCGTTCGTGCCGCTAACGTAGGGCAGGAAAGCGTCTGCGACTCTGCAGCGTGTCAAAGTAATGTTTAGTCTAGCCTAAACCCCTTAAATTAGAGGCCGTTCAGCTTTGAGCTGCTGCACAGCTGTGATCCACATTTGAATTTCTTCCTGTGAATTTCCTGCAGAAGGCAAGGTGAAGCAGCGAGGCACTATTATTAGCAAAAAAATAAAAAAAGAAGAATTTCAGAACCTTGGCAATAAAAGTGAATTGAAGAGTTGTTTCTAGTCATAGATGTTTCTTTTCCATTTTACGTTTCTTAAGCATAAAAAATGTCAGGTGGCTTGAGTCGCATTTTTAATAGAATAGCTGAATTTGGAGTTCCTGAGAGCGTTGCACTGATACGGCTGCCTGCAGCGTGTCTGTGCAGGGAGCAGGTGGGAGGGATCTGTCCTACCTCCAGCCCTAGTTTACAGGGACCATTTTTAGACACGAGAAAGGGACTGACATCTCTGTAGTTGCTTGGGTTTCGGTGTCTCTACTGACATGACAAACAAAAGTGCCATCTAATGACAACTACGAAAAACTTTGGAATGGAAAATTAGAGAGCGTTTTATGGCTCGGTTGGATTTTGGTTGGTTGGTATTTTGGACTTTTCACTCAGGCTTTAAGACTGAGACTCTCAACTTCTTTTTTATAGTTTGCAGAAAGGCCACCAGAAGATTATGATTTTCCACTGTTGTTTCTGCAGGTTGCATTCAAACTGCGGAGCTGGTTGTGCGATATTGCTCAGCAAAAGTTGTTCCTGTGGGAAATCCAGCTCCCAAGTGTGTTGTTTTGGATTTCATCAAATTCAAAGTAACTTACAAAATATCAGGCCCCTCAATATAATCGTTTCTTAGAAGTATGGCGCATGCATTTGTATTAGTGACATTTTGATCGGTTACAGGTTCCTCACTTGGGTTTTGTTTTTTTAAGCATCTCTGAGAACCATAGCTGCATATTGTGATTTTCGCAGGTTATGGTTGTTCTGAAAAAGATCTTATTAAGTGCAAAAGAAAAGTGTTGAGACAGCTTCCCAAAGGATGGCTTTAGTGACAGGTATTTACATTTTGGGTCAGTCAAACTTTCGTGTTAGAGTCTGAACTTGAACTGAAAAGCTTTGCCTGACTCTTAGTGGCCGAGAGCTTTCTGCACCCAGCAGGCTGTTCCAGCAAGAAAACCTACCAAAAAGAAGTCGCTCGGTGGCTTTGAAAGGATATTGTCAGAGTTTTATGCTAATACTATAATATATTGATACTCAGGGATTTAAAGAAGTATCTTAAAATTTGAGAACGTTGTTTAATTTTTAGAACATTGTTTAATTTTTATTGAATTTCAGCCTCCTTCGCTGCAGGCAAGTGTGCAGTGCTGAGCGGCTCGCGGTGCTGCTTGCCCGGGTAGAGCTGCTCAAGGCTTTGGGGTGCAGACACGGCTAGGTGGAGCGGTTGCCTTCGGGGGCTGCGGGAATGCACAAACCGACGGCAGCGCTGGCAACAGCCGCACAGGGAAATCCTTCCTGCGCTTTCCCGGGCTGATCCCCGCTTGCCGGGAGCCGCCGGCTCCGCTTCCGCCACGGCTCCTTGACGTGGCAGCGGTCCTGCCGTGGGCACATCCATCACGAGCCGCCGTGTCGCCCCACTCCCTTCTGCTCTATAGCCACCTCTCTTTTTGACCATAATGCCAAACTATGTGGATGGCGTTAAAAGGTCTCTAGCAAGTGGTGTGGAAGTGCTGGCTTCTGCTGGTAGAAATAGTAATTATTACTGCTTTTTTCACCATGCCTGATGTGCTTGCATTTAATCGCCCTGCAGTTGCTAGGTGAAAACTTGTGTCTGTGTTAATCAGACACGTTTTTAGACAAATCTAAGTCATTCACGCAGATATGGTTGAACTGTCTCCTTTCCTTACAGCCTGCTCCTGTAGGCCGATTCCATAGCTTAGATCTGTGCGTTTGCTTTACATAACTTCTGAACTGAACTAAAAGCAGCTTACTTTACCTTGTATCAGGGGAGCATTCTGGACTTTTTCCCCTCTGGGTTCCCCAAAACAAGCCCTAGGCCCAGCAATACTGCAAACCTGTGTGAAGCCGAAAGCGCAGGATTTAACGCCTTGTAGCTTTACTCTGTCTCCCCAGTAAATTATTTATGCAGGATGTGTCAAAAGCACGTACGCTGTGCAGCGGGGAGCCTCCGCGCCGTGCGAACGGCAGGCAGCGCTGCCGGAGGCCAGCTCTGGCGCTGGACAGGTGGACGTCAACGGGGACGAGGCCGACCCGGGCGCTGGGCGCACCTGGCAGCTAGGCTGCAGGCTGGGCAGCCGAGGAGGGTGCCAGCGCCGCGGCCGAACCCCCCCCGAGCCCCGGCTGAGCCGAAAGGCCCCTCGGTGTGCGCCTGCTGCCTGAACGAGGCCGTACTTTGCATAGAGTTTTGCAAATAGGGATCGTTGCTGAAGTGCCGGAATGATAATTGGAAAGGTTTTCTGTTCTGGCTTCCATCTACGGACGTTCCTAATACTGTCATTTGGCAAAACCGGGGTGTCTCTCTCGATGCAATTGCCCAGAACATTTCCTTGAAAGAGCAGTAACGCCCTGCCTCTTCCTAACACTTGCACGTGGAAATCACCAACTGTTTTATAGGCATTAGTGAATTATGCTTTCAGTGCGAGGAGGCATTAACTTTCTGTCTAGTCGAGACAGCTGTAAAGCGGCTTCGGAGATTAAGTGACCTGCCCGGGATCACCCACCCGGCGCTGGAGCGGAGTCGCGAGCTGCGGTCACGCCTCTGCCGCAGGGCGAGAAAGCACAGGCGCTTCCACACGTACAAGGTTGTCTGTCCGGGTGTCTGTATCGTTTTTCTTCTCCTCCTCCTCTCCGATGTGTACGGAATAGAAGCTGCAGACAAGACGTAGGGGGTCCTTTCACTTGGGTACGTAGGAGCGGAGCTGCCTCTTGTCTCGTGGCCGCGTGGGCCGCGTGCTCGTGCCGAGACGCCCTCCCCTGGAGCGAGTCGTGCTTGTACGACGGGTGGGAAACGGTGGGAAAACTCAGCCCCTGCCCGCAGACGGAGTCACCGCATCTCTGATTCTTCCCACTGCCTGCTCCCTTCTCCAGGCGGCAGGTGGGATCGCGGGACGCCGCGCCGGTGGTGCTTCTCCTCGGTGCTGCGGTCGCTCCTCAAGCGCTTCCGTTTGGAAGAAGCGGAAAGGCTCTCCTGCCACCCTGTTAAAGGACGCCCTCTAATCTCCTTATGTATTTACGGGCATTTACCTGCTAGGCCGTCAGACCCTGGACCGACAGCGACTGTGAAACACGGGTGGCTCTCTGTGTTCCTTACTAACTGGCAAGAAATACCTCTTGGGTTTTGTTTTTTAAGAGAATGGCCATGATATCACTAGAACTAGTAAATAAATAAATAAACAAACAGATCTTTAAAATCAGTTGCAGAACACGCTTTCTATTTTTGGTCAAAACTTTGAAGATCTGGAAATTTTCCAACTATTTTGAAATGCAACCTTAAATTAAAATGATAGCTTTGGGGATTTTTTCCTTAATCCTTAGTACCAAGAAAATTAATCTTCTGGACATGTATTAAATTGTGGGAACAATAGTGCATGGGCAATTAAGACTTTTTCCCCCTTCAGTCTGGTGAAAAGTAAGTTTGGGGTAACATAGGCTCAGGTCTTCAGCTGGCCTAAATTAGCACAGCTCCACTCAGGCTCCAGCTGTAGTTACATATTACTGTTCCATTGCAGCAGATCTCATTTATGACATGTTTTTAAATCAGATCTGTGAAATGGTCCAGCTTTAAAAAAATAACACTAATAAGGGTGTAGTTACACGAGCATCTTATCCAGCAGCAAAGCCAGTTTAAGAGGCTCCCAGCCCTTCCCTGACCCTGGCCTCTCGTCGCAGCCCCACGACGCGTTTACCCCTCGGTTCTGCCGCTGCAAGGTTTCGGTGTTGGGGGGTTGCAAGGTTTGGGGGGTTGGGGTTGTGGGGGTTTTTTTCCTTCTTGCATTGTTTCGGTGATCTAGTAGGGCAAGTTTCCTTAACACAAGCATGGGCAGAACTGGGAGCGCAGAGCAGTGCAGCGAGGGGCTGGGAGGAGCGTGACAGCGGGAATCTTTCAAACGGGCTTCGGTGCCAGGGCGAATGTTGCTGCGGCGGCGGCCGCTGAGCACACGTGGGCTTGCAGGGTTTGTTAGTCGGAGGCGGCCGTGCGCATGCGGGCCTGGGCACTCCTGAACAGACAGTCGCCTGGGGTGGGCGGTAGGAATTCACACTCGAAAGAGTGATGTTGCTTTGTACCTCGGGTCCTAAATTCAGCAAGGCATGTAACATATTCTTAAAGTTAATCAGTTCCTGAACCTCTGCTGAATTGGGGCCATAGCTGTTCAATTATTAAGTAAATTGCGCTGATGCTTTGTTCACAGTAGCAGTTCAGTTTTACCAGAGCAGCACTTATGTTATCTCTGGAATAGATGAGAACGAGTCAAGATTTCAAGGAATCTAAGAATAGTCTGCTGTACCAGGAAATTTAGTCTACCGGGATTCTGTGCTACATAGCAATGAGATCAAATGCTTTCCTAACCTATTTACTTTAAATATATCTTGGGTATTAGTAATGATGGAGTAAACAGACAGATCTTTAAAAAGCATGGTGCCTGGTGAATGTCTGACACAATATTTAATGAGTGCAGGAAGGTTTTTCATCCAACTGCCTTCAGTCTGTGGAATGTGTTTTCTCCTTATTGTTTTGGCTGGGTGCATCTTGTGGCTGATCTATTTAAAAATAATTAAGTGAACATTTGCAGAAACAGCATGGTATCTTAGACCTGCACGTGGTACAGATTAGGTGGAAACACCAAGCTTTTCTTCATATGTGGTGTGGTTATCAGCAGCCCTCCAAATAACGCATGCAGATATCGTTCTTTACGCATCCTTTTTAAAGGAATCGAAAAACATGATGACATGTAATGAAACCTCCCCAGGGACTGGGGTTTGTTCTTCAGGGGGGAAGCAGTGTTATGTATGGTGTAGCACCGGGCCTCAGAGGCTCGCCGTGGCTAGTCCTGTGCGACAGCTAGTCCGACGTGGCCAGCCGGGCAAAATGGGAGGACCCGTATCCTTTGGTACTTGCTGGTTGAATCCCACCGGCCTGTAAGTGCGCCGTGCTAATAGTAATGTTCCAGCGTGTGTTTGCTTGTCTGCTGCTTTGTGAGAGCAGGATATATTACTCACTCCTCTTATTCCTTTATACATTACCCAGAGTGGAAACAAAAATCAGATATAAACACAGAGTCCATCAATCATTACTAAACTAGAAGATAGACTGTGATAGTAAATCTTCCTTTTTCTCTCTGTTCTTTACACGCAGCAGTCCAACATGCCTTAGTAACGCAAGAAGAATTAAGGCGCTCGGATGCATGCCAGAATGTAGAAACAAGTGTCTGTGCGCTCGGAGGTTATTTGGCCAGGGTACCTGTCTGCTGAATACCCTGCGTGCTGGCGTGAGCAGCTGGCTGTCTCCCTCTTGGGATTACGGTGTAGTTACTTGAACAGTTTGGGTGATGCCAAAAGGACTGCGAGACAAAGCTCAGCAGTTCTGTTTTAGCTGAATCTGGAATAAGGTGCTAAGCCGTGCGCCCAGTGGAGCCGGTGCCTGGAACGGGCCCCTGAGGCACGGGCTGGTGCAGTTGCTTTGCTTTGGGGTTTTTGTGCCAGTGACAGTAAGATGGTCATGATAAGAGGTGTTTGTTTACATGTGATGGTTGTTAGTGTCATTTCTTTTTTGTTTAACTTTTTGTGTACTAAGCTGTTGAGAATTTATGATAAAGGCAATTTAATGCAAAGAGTTTGAGTTCAGGGGTTTGTATCGGGCATGCATAGGGTATTGCAGAAGCATCCACTAGTTCTCCTTTTTCCTGTAGTTCTGCTGATGTCAGTTATATGATCATAAAATTCATATTAGAATATTAACAAACCCAAACACGTAACCATATTCCAGTCATTTAGACTAATTTTAAACCTTTGCATGAAGTATTTAAATTTTATCAATTCATAGATAGGAAGGTGACAAGCCCTTTCGTAACTATCTGTGATACAGAGCAGCAGCACCAAAAAAGCCATGAGATTTTGGAATCGGCACTGAGAAGCTTTTCCATAAATGCCAGGAATAACATTACGTTTGAATATTTAACCCTTACCCAGGCAATTTGAGGACTGGAAACCATATGTGCTTTTCATAATGGGAGCCAAGATGACCCTACATAAAGATAAATATAACTACATAAAAGCATTCAGGAAGGCTGGTGTTGTGGTTAAGAGCCGGGCAAGGACGGGGAAGCTCTAGGTTGTAATCCCAGCTCAGCCACAGGCTTCTTGGGTGATCCTGGGCATGTAACCTCATCTCGGGGTGTTTCAGTTTTTCCATTTGTGAACTAGTGATAATAATACTGTCTCACAGGCACGCTTGGGGAATAAATGCAGTGCTGCTTGTGAGGAGGATGCTTGGACGTAATGTCGGTGACCACCGTGGTAAATCTCAACTAGGTGCTCCGCTGAATGTCTGTATTTCACCTCGCCTTCTCTAAAGCTTGACTGAATAAACCCCTGCCCTCATTAGACAGCGTGTCAGGCTAAGGTACCACACCTGAAGCTTCCTTGGGGAAGTCACATCTTGGCAAATGTTCCTTGTTTGAACGTGATTTAAATTCAAAAACAATGAGAGAAACAATGAGGGAGAAAAAGGTAAGCCTGCAATAGATGAGACCATCTGGTTTTGTTTGAGCACTGCCTAAGTAACTTGTATTTATTGGTTATAGACTGGTGTTTTCTTTGTCTGCTCTCTGGCCTGGTAGCTGTTGTGCTTGTGACTTGGCATTCTCCTCTGCCCTTCGTGAGCGTGCTCAAGAGGTATAAATCCTGAGCCTCTTATGACTCTTTGAAAGAATGGGAAATTTCAAAATAACCATCAGGACAGAGACATTTCTTAATGTTCTGGTTGGGCCCTGAGAGTTTCCACTTGTAACCTGTGGTTCCCGTTGGGATACAGTTTCCTCATCCGTGGGCGGAAAGGCGATCAAGGTGAGTGGGAATGGGAGAGAGCAGCCCAGGTGATGGCAAATGTGAGGAGAGATGTTCATGGATAACCTCGCTGCTGAGGTGCTGTCCGTGCTCTGAGAACGTCTGCAAAAGCCTGCTGGGGGCTAACACAGACAGTATTGTGTTCGGGGTGCAGGCTACACGACGCAAGGTAGGGGCGAGCATAATCTTCCATTGTTTAGGAGGAAGAGTTTTTGTGTAATTATACCCTTCAGCCATTGCCACACTTTCCTCTCTTTCAACTTCAGGCAGGTCCACACGTTCAGATGTGAAGCTGGAAATGAAACACATCTGGATATCCAAAAATGACAGCAGACTTTTATTTGCTATTTTTGGTATACAACAAAAGCTTTGTATCTTGCTAATTGAACATATGGACTCTCAGTTGCTTTTTTCCCCTACTAAACTCTACTTTTCCATGTGTCATCATATGATTCCAACATTTGATCTGTCGAGTCCATCTTAGCCATGTGTTTGTTGTAATCTGCTACACATGTAGGCTTGTTTTCGTGTGCGTCCTGACCTCCAGTGAGAGCTGCAGTTGTTTCCATCATGGATAGTGTTGAGGAGTTACACATCCTTTTTATCAGTGTATTTGGCCACCGGCAGCTCCTCACAGCGCGGATCAGTGATGCTGCCAAGCCTCTGAAAGCTCCGTGTTTAGGGTAGCCATATCTGTTTGTATTATGATACCAGATGCTGTTTTTTTCAGTACAACAGAAGTAGAAGGGAAGAGTTACCAAAAATAGAAAATAGTCACATCGGTAAAATCTCGAGCCTCCCCCAGGGAGGCTAAGGGTCGGTGTTGCTCAAGTGGAGCTGAAGCAGAAGGGAAGCTGTGGAGATGGGTGGGCAGCCCTTTCCTGCCGGACCTCACAAACTCCAGTGTGTCTGTCGGGATCATGTCAACCATCCCTGAAAAGCAGCATTTTCCTGTGCAGAGGGCAGCATGCTTTTAAGAGCGTGCAGCAAAACTCTCTGCATGATAAAAAGAGAAAAATGCTGTATCTGCCTTGGAGAACTGAGACATTCGAAGTAAACTGTGCCACAAATACCCACTGGGAGCTTGGCCCCGCTGTATGTACGTTCGTGAGACTACTCGTTGCAAATACAGGACCTCTTGATTAGCATGAAAGATTCGTCATCAGAATTTTTTTATGCCTGTGGGGGATCCACTTACTTATTTCAAACTACAGTTCTAAATTGTTCCCATGCTTCATCATGGTTTGATTAGCTAAAAACTTAGAGTAACTGTTTGAGGAACTTACCATAACTAAAAAACAGGTGACAATGATCAAACTGTAGGGTGCATACCAGAGACTGCTGGTGCTTTAGGCTGTTGTGCCTGAACGTAGTTAGAGGTTATACAACCCGGTTACAGGTTTGCGAGCGCTGAGAAGCCTTACTACCTGCACGCTTTCAAAGAGCAATGGCAACACTGGTAGGCACTGTTGCATGTTGTTCTCTGGAATAAATGACAAATTAAAGCAAAAAAGAGGTAACTGTGCATTTAATTGTGCATACACGCATGCATATGTAGCCCCAGCCTATGCATCCATGTCATGTTACAGCTGTGCTATAAGTCACCTTTCTTGCAGTAAATATTGGGCCAATTTCATCACATTTGGTTTATGTTTATCAACACAGCACTTATGCAATGGATTTTTGGTTGCAACAAGGGAAATAGTCCATTTCTGTCTAGCACTTAGGTGAAGGATTAAAAAGCCATATGCGACATAGCCCTGCTGGAGGCTTTCCTATGTCCATGTTGCAACACACCCGCATGACTGAAGTAAAAGTCAAATATTTGTACTTGAAGACAGAGCTGAGGCAATTTCCCCCAGGAATATGCTGTCTCTCACTGGTTGAAAAATGTTATACATCATTCAATTCTTCATCTGTTCAATTCTTGACATACACTACCTGGCAATTTTGTATAGGACTCCCCTCTTCTTTTGAGCCAAGAGGATAACATTTGACGAATATGAGATTGCATTTGAGGACTTCCCAATCCGCTGGAGAATGAACTCGCAAGCTGAAGTTGTTCTAACAAAATGAACTTACAATTATTATTCATAAATGCGCATGTTATGGCTGCAGTTGTTTCACTTCTTTCTTTTACAACCCTATAAATTGTACACAGAACATAAAGGCTTTACTTCTTAAAAAAATGTTTTGCAGCCGCCATGAATTATCTTTCTTGCATTCATAATGAAAAAAAATCCCTGTTTGATGTTTTATATCCTCTTCCCTAAAATGTAAAATATGGTAGTTGGAGCCAGATTTTATCTCATTTGAAAATAAAAGAAGGTTCATTTCCTACTAATTTTTTTCGGTCTTAGGTTTGGAGTTCCCATGAAATGTTGCCCAATCTGTAAAGCAGTGTTATAATAAACTTTGCATTGTCTGAGTGTTTGTGTTTGAGGTGTACCCGTGCTAATAGTTGTCATCATAAAATGAACATAACCCAAATCTTTTTTTTTTCTTTTTAATCCCTAACATGGGTTATTTTTCATCTCTTTCCATGGACCCTGAGTCACTGGCTGGATAGCGAATTGTTGAACTTTTCTGTACGCTAAACCTACAAGGACCCTGCCCCAGTATCGCTGTCCTGGAAGCAGGCCTTACTAAACTCCCAGCTCACTGGTTTGCAAAGCAAACTTCAGCCTTGTACTATTTACCTTGGCAAATGCCCGACCAGATTGATGATCTGTAAAGTGGATTTGTTATTTGGCTGTTTGCTTTGGCAGCTCTTGAAAGCAGTTTGCTGATTACAGTCCCAGATGTCATTGCATACATTACTGTTCACTATAAGTTCCTTTTAAAGTTTTAATTTCAGCTACAAATACTATTAAGCTTTTTGCACCTCTCTGTCTTTAACTCCTGGGTATTAAATAGCAAAAGCAGGCAGCCTTGGTTTCCTTCGACGTCCCTGTTCCGATCTCTTGGGGCTCCTCGGGGCACCTCTGCGGTGCCGGCGGGCAGGAGGGGCAGCGCAGGCTGCCCCTCGGCTCAGCACCGGGCCACTCCACGGCACGGGCGCTTGGGAAGCGGCACATATGCGCTTCATCTTCTAATTGCAGATAACCTGGAAAGTTGACGTAGCATTTTGTAAACTATCGGTTTTAAAATGGCCAAATACTTAAGTCAGTAGAGTTGAGAACATTAGCAGTAACGTTAGCTAAAATTGTGCTGCACCCCTTTTGTATTAGGGTAGACAAAAAAGCAACGTGCATCCGCAGAGGTGTTTTTTCTGGGTTGTATCCACCTCCCGTAACCATCATCTTGGGTTTTAAAGAATCTCAAGCCTGGTAAACAATCTGGTGACTTGGTAGGTTCAAAACTGGCTTTGTTTCTGACTTTGGGCAGCCACGAGTTAGGCTGGGACGCCAGCTGTGCTCCGCTGCGCCAGCGCTGTGCTGGCGGGACGGCGGGACGGCCCAGCCCGGCGCTTCCCAGCAGAGCCCTCACGCCGCGGCCCAGCATCTCCCGCCTCCGCTCCGTCCCCCCGGGGCCGCCGAGCTCTGTGTGCCCGGGGTAAGGTCGAGCAATACCTGCACGTTTCATTTCAGTGGTACCTCGAAATACATTTTTCTTTTTAACGTGCAAGGGAAAAAAAAGCACGTAGGAAGCCCGGCTGCGTGTTTGCTGCGTAGCTGGCTGCGGGAACGCTGCGGGAATTGCTCCGAAGGCAACAGCCCGGGATTGGCCTTGCAGCAGGGCCGAGCGCCTTGCAGCGGGGCCGAGCGCCTTGCGGGCAGCCGTTTGCACAGAGGACCGCAGGGCCTGGCTTTGGCCAGTTAAACCTTTCTTCGGGGACGGGAGCTTTTTTTTTCTTTTTCTCTTTGGTGGGGGTACTTTCAGCTCTGAAATATTTAAGTTGAAGAAGTTAATTCACTTTAAGTAAGTTTGCTTTTCGAGGGGAGGGATATCGTTGCAGTATTTTTGGCCACTGCTTGAAAATTCCTCTAACCCTTTACTATAATAAGCAAATTGAGCAGATTAAAGACACGTTGCACTGCCAAATGGTTTTTCTGAACTGTGCAAAGCTACCCATGGTGACATATATTTTTTCTGTGGAAAAGGTTGTGGGGGTTTTTGTGAGCTGCTATGCTTTTTTTAGCACTTCCTGTTTTATTGTGTTTGAAGTGTCTTTGTGGTGACCTGTTGGGGTAAGATTCTTCCATATGGAAGTGTTTCTTCAACTTTTAATCATTTTGTTTTCAAAAAAAAAAGATTTTGAATCCGATTTGCAGATGTCCCTGGTTTTGTTCGGAGAGAGCTAGTCCAACTCACTGCAGTATTCTGGAACTGTGAGTCATGATGAATTGTTTATATGCAATAAAAAAAGACATCCACATATCTGCACTTTTAATTAAGTTTGACACCTTACTTAAAATGTGTTTAAAGTATCTTTAGAAGAGCATTCGTTTGTGTTTTAGTGTATTCTCCTCCTCCAGAAAATGATACCCCTTTAAAGATTTGGGGTGAAATCCTGGCTTCCTTGAATGCTTTGGCAAAACCCTTATTGGTTTTGGTGGACTTGGGATTTCACCAGGAGGATCCTGCTCTGCTGTGGGCTTCTCTGAAGTCAGTAATATCAGTATAACAAGCTAGTTTGTCTTTTGCCTAATCCTGGAGAAAATCCTGTTGGGTTTTTACACGGGGTCAAAAAAGGTTGCAAGTTTATTTTTAAGTCTACAAGACCAAATTCTTCATTAATTTACAACAGAACGCATCCCCCCTGCACTCATGTTGGACTCGCTGTGTTGTAACTGAGACCAGAATCTGGACCGCGGTATTTACATTACAGCTACATCCTGTTTCCTATTAGTTTTGACACTAACATCTGAATTTCAGCTTTCTTCTTGTTTGGGTTTAAGTGCTCAATCCGTGCACACAACAGACGCGTTGGGACCTCTCCGTAGTCGTTTGGTGTGCGCGGGGTGCGAGGGCAGAGCTTGGCAGCTGCGCAGAGCGCGCCGGGGCGGCCGCCGCGTCGGGCTGCTGGAGCGCGGCGTGTCGCCCTGCACGCAGCTGGGCTCGCCGAGCCGGCCTCTCCAGGCTTTGCCTCTGCATCATATCCTCAATGTTTTAACCAGAAGAAAACTGTCTTTGACAGTGTTTTTGAGCCCACATGTGAATACCACATGTTGAGGTCTCATGTCTGCAGTTTCACTCCTAATTAAGTGTAGATGTGTAAGTACTGGGTATCTTATAAGGTCTTTGGCTCTCAGCAATTCACCACAAACATCTAATTTCCACTTCCTTTGTCTTGGACCTATTATTTATATGAGAATGGTAGGTGGACTTGGTGGTTACAAGTCTATTGGATTATTATGTTTCTATAGCCATCATTCTGTCAAAGGTCCTGCAGAAATTTGCACTATTAGCTATTGCTTGTTTATTATGGGTAAAATCTCTTTCAGTGCCGAAGGCTAGCCCAAGGTCTGTACGCCACTTAAGTCTTACTAAGCCCTGAAAGTGGATCTTAAACGGTGTGTTGGCCTTGTGCCTATTCCCAGCGTGGAGGTGAGTTTCATTCATTATGAATAGTGACATTTCCAGTTCAGCTTAGGCGGTTTGTCTTCACTGCTATGAGTATTAGAACAGGTTTGCTAAATCTGTCAGACTCCTGGTGCAAGAGCTGCAGAAGCTAAGGCCTTGCAGGCCTCGTGACCTAACAACAGCCTTGTTTGAAAAACAGCAGCTTTTTGATGTAGATGGGCGTTGCACTCATCTGCTTTGGATTTTCAAGGTGTTCAAAGTTATATTGTTAGCTACAGGGGATCTTTTGTGAGCAGTGATACGTGCTGACTTGCTACTGAGACCTCAGAGCATTTTCAGATTTTTTTTCTTGGAAAACTTAAGTAGCTATGAAGCCTCATGCCTATTTTACAGATGGAGAAGCCAAGGCATCTGATGGACAAATGACTTTACTGGGCTAGTCAGAGTGGTATCAGTAAGATTCAGGCATAAAGCTGGAGAGTTATTTTACTTCTTGCATTCAGTCTGCTTTCCACAGTACTTGAAGTGTGTTGGAAATAATTTCAGTAAGGAAACCATTTGCCTTATTTGCATCTCTCTCAAGAAGGTCGTATCCATGTAACCCCTTGAGCTGATGCTTTTCCTTGTTCTGCTTGACAACTAACGTGTTTAGATGTGAGCATGGATTTAGGACTGGTTTTCAAAGCTGACACTGAAAAAATTTGAATTCTGCACTTAAAGGTTTTTATTCACATCAGGGCCTTTTTTCAACTCCATCCTGGCAGGGCTTCAGCAGGAAGAGGTGCTTTCAGCTCAGTGGCAGCTCACCAGTTTAAATATTTCACCAAAACACCTCCAATGTATCCCACTTCCTCAACAGTAGAAAGTGGACTTTCTAAAGCCTGTTTCCAAACTGTGTCCAACTAGATGAAAATTAGCCATTGAGAGAGCTACAAAGGTCAACTCTGTTGGAGACCCAAAGTGCTGAGATGCTAATACTTCACCATGGAAAGAGGTGGTAGGTCTCTGCTCAATTAAGCAGACACTTCAGGTGGTCTTAAACATCTCCATTTTCACCTTGTGTTCCGAATGCAACTTGACAAAATTTGCTGTGGTTGCAGGGATGATAATCAGCTTCCAGCGCATTCCCAAATCCTGTCCTGAGATCGGTTCTGACGCAAACCGTCCGGGGCAGGAGCCCCTGCGCGGGCTGCGAATGTGCCCAGCGGCGCGCTGTTGCGTGACCCTGCCCCGGCGGTCCCAGCGCCGGCTGTGCAGGAAGCTGGGCCCGACTGACTGTTCTCACCCTGCGCCTCCCACACTTCTCCTTTGGAATCTTGTTTTCCACTTTTGGGAGATTTGTGAAACATATGCTTTGGAGGGCTCCCAATTTTTTTCAGAGCAAGAAAAGAATTGCTCTTTGCATTGTAAAAAAACTCACGGAAAAGTATGCTCCTTTTTTATAATGGACTTGCCTGGCACGGCTCAACAGTCCGCATTTCTCATCACTTCACAGTGTACTTTTATGGGGTATAAAAACGGTGTTATGATCCATGTTCCCAAACCTTGCCTCGGCTAGCAAGAACATCCATAAACACAGCTTGATAGACAACAGAGCTGCAGCGCCGCTCCCCTCCGCTTTGAACGCGGCCTGACGTATCTTTTGAATCTCTTCCCCGTATCTGAAACAAATTGCACCTCGGTTGACCTCTTAATCTATCAAAGGTGATACTTGTGCGCTTAGGAGAAGTCACTTCTCCCGGGTTACATTTCCAATCTGGACACTTATATTCTCCTTACTTCGACAAATGTCCCACTTTTTTTCTCTTTCCTTGATTTAAATTAATCTGCCAATAGGGAGATTTGTGTACCTGGAATTGGCAAAAGATTTCACTTCATTTCTCCCCCTTTCTTTTTTCCTCTCTCTCTAAAATTGTTGTTATTGTTATTTCCTTGGTTCACTACTGAAATGATTGTTTTATGTTGAAACAGTGAAGCGCTCTGTTCCAGGAAAGTCTGTCTTTGTTCCAAGGCTTCCAACGCACAGGCTCTTTCCACCTTGATCTTTCAGCAGAGCACTAAAACATTTGGCAAGTTTTTTTGTCACATATTTTGCTGCTGTCCAGGGTTTTTGAGAGATTCCCTTTGGACAGCTTCCACCTTTGAGCTTGCCCACTGCAGGAAACACTTCCGCTTGTATTTACATAGCCACATCACCATAACTGATACCTCGTTGTCGTATCTTCGTTAGCCAGTACCTGACACCCACTTGGTCACCACCGGGGACTTGGCGTTTTGCTGTGTTTTTGAAGCCAGTTTTCCCTCCCCGTGCGTCGTGCCAAGTGTACTTGTAGATGTCTCTGTGCTGGAGCACCGTGCGGCCGATGGGAAGATCGTTAAGACACCGAGGCAGAAGAGGGGTTACGTCTACAGTCGCATGGATCATCACTGCTAGGAAGAGCGAGGCTGTTCAGCATGCTGTCAGAAAGCAGTCTCTCCTGCAAACACTAGTATTTTGATTCATAACGTTAGACGTGTCGGAAGAACCAAAAAGGTGTATGATCGGCTTCTACCTGAGTTATCAATTTTTTTTTCCTTATAATCAGGTTTCTTTTCCATTTTAAATCCCCCAGAAACTTGTGATTAGCCCCACTTCTGTGAGTTCAGAGCAGCTTAATTCTCCTGTAAAACTGTCAGCAGTGATTTTTTTTAAGACAGATTTTGGTTCTTGTACAGAACTACTTCTTACTAAATTCCTTTTCAACCAAACACACTTGTCATTTCTCAGCCATTAAAGACAATAAACTCCATCTTTGGATTTTTACATGCTGAACTTCGTTTATAATGATAAATACTTGTTTATAACACACTGAAGATTTTTGTTAGCTTTTTGGCATAAAAATTGGAATCTTCTCTTTTGATTCTTGGTTATTAGTAGCAGGTTTATCCTTTTGAATATGTGCAAGCTATGATTTCAGTAGAGTATTTATTGTCCACAAGAATGACAGTCCGCAGCCCTTTGGATCCTTCTTGGCAAGCAGGATGGTTATAACCATCAAGCTATTTGCGTGGACTGAAGCTAGTTGCACAGACGGGTTTAGGTATCGTGACACGGAGGGCGCCAGTTCCTGACTTTTCGTTGCCGGCATCCCTGCGGGGTCACAGGGAGGGGACTGCCGGGCACCCGGGCCGGGCACCCAGATGCTTTGGCGCTTCGGGGCGTCACGGTGTCAGCCAGTCCGGGGCAGCCCGGGGGAAGACGTGTGTCTCCAATCCTTCCCTCAGGGCTGAGGGGAAGGCTCCGGTTGTTTGGATTTGCAGCTCAAAGCCCTCTCCCGGACGCCCGGTGCTAACAAAGGGCTGGCAGCTCTTCCCGGGCCAGGGAATTCTGTTGGGCAGGGAAAGGTCCTGCGGGGTTAGGCAGGGATTTGGAGCATCATGGCTCAGACTTCCAGACACCAAAGTCCCTCCTCCATCCCTCTATATGCCTGATCCCTTGGGGCCTTTAGGGGCTTCCAGCTGAATGGTTAATCCCAAATTACATTATAGGTTGCATTGCTTCATAAATCACAGCAAGGCCCGTCCTTGCCAGCAGCGTTCCAGAATGGGTTTTATTGACAGAAGAGAAAAACAACATTGGCTATAAAAATCCAGTTCTTGTATTTCAGAGTTAGAGCCCCCTGCATTTCATAAATTATCAGCACAATGTGAATTATCAGACTTTCCTCTTAGCCTTCATTTTTTTGCATTTGTTTGGGTTTGTGTATCCACTTTCTCTCATTTTCTGGTTTCTTGGGAGATGCATTTTTCTAAATGAAACAGATATTTGAATTTGTCCCTGTAAGAATAATGTCCTCTAAATGTACCCTTTTAGTCACCTTTTATCACTTTTGTAACACTAGGTCAGAGTACCATAGTCAAGTGAAACAATGGCAGTGTTATTTAAGGTAGTGTAAGTCCCTGTATTTTGTTTTGTTGGTTTGGTTTTGCTCTTTTATTTATTTATTTATTTTTTTAGTTCTTGCTTATGGCTGAAAGCTTCACTTTTAGCTGTAAACGGTGAGCCACCTTTGCCTAGCTCCGGTTTGCATTTGGAGCTGTTACTGCAAATTGCCAAGTGCAAACATGAGGCGTGTAGAAGGGTAAATCTCCTGCCCTGCGAGTACGGCCTTTTCTGAGGATGAGAGCGAGATGAGTTAAATGACCGAAAGCCTTAGGCTGGGACATGCCAGCTGCAATAATTTTTTCACTCCATCATCTCACCTTGCAACGTCGCTCTGCCTTATACAGCCACCAGATGTCTGACGGATAATACAAGTGACAAGGGCAAAACCTCCTGAATACATTCAGAGGAATACTTCAGACGGTGAGGACCGGTCTACTGGCTCGTGACCAGCTGGGTCCTGCCTGTCCTTTCTAAACCCTGCCTGGCTAGAATGAAATACCTCTGCTCGATATGGGGTGGTAGGAAATCAGACCTTGGTACTGCAAGTCGCCGAGTGCTCTGGCCCCGCTCCAGCAACACACTTAAGCACACACTTAACTTTCAGCGTATATATACTCCCATTGAAGTCACTGGGGCTATTGCATGCTTAAAATTAAGTATACGCTTAAGCTGGCTTGGGACCAGAGAGTTCAGTGCTTTGTAGGACCAGTCCTTGCTAGAGCTTAGATAACTGTCTCATGTAACTTGACACATGCTTTTAATGAATTCAGAATCAAGCCAAAAAAATTTGTCTTTCCTGGCTTGGAAAGCTTATGAGGAAACAAGTTTAAGTTTTTTTGAGTTTTTGTTATTTTCTAAACATAAAATTTCACATTTCTCTATAGAATCCTTATAGAATCACATTTTTCTAATGTTCACTGAGAAGCCTACAGACTTTAAGTGAGCAATTTCCAAAATGCCTGGAGTTCCTGAAGAGGATCTGTGATCTGCTGCCTGAACAGAGCTGGATTTGGTGGCTCAGGAGGTCCCTCCCAGATGTATGTTTTTATACATTTTTAGGAAGATGTGGCGTTTCCCTGAGCTGTCCTCAGATAAAAGATTTAATTCCAGGCAGGACAGGCTAGTGATAAAAGCATAAGGGTCCTGTCGAGACCTGGCCTTGCCGTGGACTTGCTTAGTCCTTGGGTGAGTTCCTTAAACCATGAGGTTCTAGCTCTTCTCTGGTGGAAGCAATAAAACTCTTACTTATTTCAATGCTGATAACTCATTTTGCCTCCAGTAAGGGTTTGGCCCTGTAACTGTGTTTTATAATCTCTCCCCCATTCCCCAGTCTGCGGTAACTTAATAAGTAGCAAGGGAAGTTTCCAAAGCAGTTCCTGATGTTCAGTGGTGCCGTAGTCTAATGATAGCCCTTGAACCTCCCCGAACACAAACATTACCATCGTTCCCGTTTAGTGTCAGAATCTGTCTCTCGCTGTTTGTGAAACGCTTTAAAATACTTTTAGGGATGTTGTTATTACAGCAGGTTGTGCACACGTTATTAGATGCAATTCTAATAAATTGAACATTAATGCAGTAAGATTTGCTACAGAAAGTGTCACAAGAAGGTCATCACTTCTCTGTAGTTCCCCAAGGAGAAGCCGCTTTACAGCATCTGCGTATAGCGACGAGTTACATTAGTGACATGGAAACATATAAATGTTGCAAATATGCTGATTTCTGCAAAGCAGTTGGGAAAGGCAAATGCCTGGTGCCGACGAGCGCGGCGTGCTGCTTTGCGGGGTGTTTGGATGGCAGCGAGCGGGCGGCACGACCGGGGCGTTCTTGCTCTCGCGGGTTCAAGCCGGCGAGCGTGGTGTGCTGCACGCCCTGGGTTGAGGCTGGGGGGAAATAGAAGTCATCCTTCGAGGACTTAGATCCTCCTCCCAAACACGCAGTGAAAGCCTAGTATTTGCAAGTGAGATTTATTTACCCTGTGTACAAGTACTTATTAGACAGTAGCTTGGAACTGGAGTGTGCATTATCTCATAGTGAGGTAAGACAAATAAATTACAAGTTAGAGGCCTGGAGCGGGATTAGTGATGCACCTTAGGAAAATATTTTGGTTTCTGTTTATATGTCAGCTGGGTAGTGAAATGTCTCATCTGGAAAAGGTGATAGGAGACTAGAGAAATATTTGCTCTTATAATGCAAAAAATATTTCAGTTTCATTCTTAACTGGTTGCTAGTGATAGAAACCAAATTTCGCATTTCTGGAGCTTAGATGGCTGCTCAGCCAGTTTCCTTTTTTTCTTGAGCTTGTCCCAAATCCTTTTATACAAACTTTCTGCTGGCTGATAAGAAACCGTTCCTTTATCTCCCCCTGTTTGTGGGCATTTCTTTGTGCGGACGTCGCTGAGCGGAGCGCGGTTGTTTTTCCGGCAGGACTCCTTCCCGAAGTGCAGCGCAGCGCTCTCCCTGTCGTGTGGACTCCTCCCGCCTCCCCTGGCGCGCGGCTGAAGCGTACCAGGGATGCTAGATAAGGCTTTAGTGCAGCGTGTTGTGCCAAATTCATTCCTGCTGTGCAGCTCCGCTGAGGCCGGTCTCTGGTGGGGAGGCCTGCGCCCCTCCCTTGCCGAGAGGTTAAAATACAGTATCCCCGACAGTTCAGCTGTGCGGGAATTATACCCAGGATGAACTCGCCTTTCCAGGCATTGCAGTCGCTGTTTCTATTGCACAAGAAAGAGTCTCCTGTTACAGTTTGAGTGATATATTAGTATATAGCACAGTTCCAAAGCTTTTTCAACACTAAGATTTTTTTAATTCAAATGAAACAATCAAAATTAAATTCCTTGGCTCAGACAGTTACCGCTAATTCTCAAGCAATATGACAAATCCACACTTGTGTCTCAAAGTGTAACATAAGATCTTAGTTATCCAGAAAACCCTGATGAATTGTCAGATCTTTCCTTACTTGTGGGTAAACATGAGCCCTTTATAATCCATTACGTGTCCTTTGTCCGTATATATATGTGCATTTGCACATGCCACAAGATTGATAATAAGCATGATAAATCTTGCTGTTTTCTTAAGGGAAGTAACAATATATTATTCAAGCACCTCCAGTGGAATTGGCATGTTTCTACCATGTGAAGTGGTGTTACTAAGACAGGGTATGCCTGCAAGCCCTTTTCAAGGAGTGAAGAAATCGCTTGGCATAGAAATGCAATGCGAGTAAGATGTAGTATATAGTATCACAGAAATACAAAATGTATCCTCATAGCTGAGCAGGAGGGACCTAATCCTGTGTGCATCTCGTGCAGCTTGTCGTAATGAAGCCAGTACAAAGACTTGCTTAAGTGAGTTTAAGTTTGAGCATCATAAAATGGCAAGTTTTATTGAGATGAGACAAAGACTTATCTAAAAAGCCCTCGTTGGTATTTAATGGAATTCATCATGTGTCTGCATCGCCTAGGCACTGTTGAAAATCTTGGTCATCATCTTATTCAAAGCTTAACTAAGTCCTAGTTCTTTGGAGAGTGGGAAATTTTATTTGGAGAAAAAAGTCACTGGATTTTCTAATTTTAACCGGGACTGAGAATTATAAGTATGTGAATACCACAAGAAAACATTTCCAACTCTGCAAAAACTAAAAAGTGCTGAAGATCCTTTGTGAATCCTTTTTTAATGAAATTTCCAGACCTAGAGGTTGAAAGAACATCAGGTGAAGTTTCTGATGTGCGGAATCATGCCTGCTAAAGTATATCCCCCTGAACTGCCTCGGAAAGCCCAAGCAGTCGTTCAGAACTGTCTGCTTTTCAGAATATTCTATTTTACTTCAGGATTAATGTAAAGAAATGTTAATCTCTAGGGGGGGCTTGGGGCTGATTGTAGTGTTCCTGATTTTTTCCAGGCATTCTGATTTTGAAAAGCTGTAAAGAGTTGAAATATACACAAATCTTGATTTTCAAGAGGAAATAACGTTTTTGTTGGTAATTATTTTTATTATGAAGAGGCATTTAGTTTTAAAAATCATAATAGCACCCAGTTATACCGTAGTTCCCATCTCTTTTTGCTTTTTGATTGCAAAATAAATTATACTAAATTGCCCAATATTGCAAAAAATCTATTTATATGCTCATTTTATTTTTTAATTCATTGTATTCTTTAAGTTGTAGTTGAGTTTTGAGGTTACTTAAATGGTACCTTTTTCATCTAACCTCTTAAATAATTTAACAGTTAGATATTTAATTGTAGCCAAGTAACATACAAACAATAAATACTCGCAGATGGGGAAAATATAAGGACTCATTCAGAAGACAACAAAGAAGTAAAAACAACAATCTGGGACATGTTCTTACATCTTTAATTTGCTGTAAGCTGATTTACACCACAACAGCACTTGGTCAGTTCTCCTTCTCCTTCTTCTCCTCCTTCTCCATTACTGCCCTTAGTACTGAGGGATCCGGGTCTGAGGAGGAAAGGTGCTTCTGCCCCTGCGCAGAGCGGGATTTTCCGCGCACGCAGGGAGGCGCAGGAGCACCTCGGGGGCAGGAGCCGGCGCGCTATCGGCTCCTGGCGTTGCTCTTCGGAGCGGGCTGACGAGGACCTGTGCTTCTGGTGCTGCGAAACTGCGGCATAAATTTCCCTGAGGACACCAAACGCAGACTGTTTGCATTTTATCTTTTAAGTCCTGCTCTGTATAGATGTCACATCCTGCCTCCGCTTCTGAAACCGTCCCGTTTCTCTCTCTCTTGTCCTTTTCCTAACCTCCGGGCCTGCAGGGACGCCAGCGGTTTGGCCACGTCTGCAGGAGCGCTCGGCGTCGCCGCGCAGCGTGTCGTGCGCTGGCTTCGCGCTCGCGGCGTTCGCCAGCCGGCGCTCGGCGGCTCCTGTCCGGTGACACGCGGGTCCCTCGTTTGGTAGCCAGGTGCCTCACCAGCGCGCTGGTGTGAAACGACCGTTTCGATGGCACGTAACAGAGTCGCAGGGAGCATTCGAGGCAAAGGCAGGGTTTAATAAATATACTTAATCATTTATGTTTTGACCTTAACCCAGACTCTTACTCAGACATAAAAAGCTGCAAGTTGGAAACGTACTTTGTCAAGGCTTCCTTGGCCGATGCTGCGGCAAAACGGGGCAGCCGAGCGCTGAGGAAAGGCAGATCCTTCGGAAAGGAGAGTGAAAGGTCAGGCCTAATCCAAAAGGACAAGCAGTGTATGTCTGTGTGTATATTGGGTTTCACATATGAAATCCAGTCATGATAAATCTGATGGCTTTAGAAACATCTACTTTGATTAATGAAAACATAGTTCCCATAGACCCTGGGTTTCATACTTCAAAGTTCTCCGGGATTTAGGACCTTAGGTTTTGCTTATTCATATAACATGCAGGAAACTATTTTTAAATGAATAAGGGAGTTAAAAAAAAAAAAAAAAAGGCAAACATTTCAACATCCGCGGCACAGATAGGCTGGATAATCAGGAGCAAAATTAACAAACAGACGTTTTATTATGCATTTTACAATAATGTTTACATTCTTTGCTCTATATTTGTTTTTCCTTGAGAAGATTTATGTATTTATAAAAATATCGCGCTGTTCCAGCTCTGAAAATTGCAGCCTCGCTCGCAGCGGAGAGCCTCCCGGTCGCCACGCTCGCCGGCGGCATTCCTGCCCGTCGGAAACGGGCGTCACCGTGCGGCTGTTAACCCTCGTGCCGGGTGCGAGGAAGCGGGTTGCTTGGGGGTTGCAGGGCGCAGGCGGCCGAGCCGGGCCCCGAAGCCCCGCCGAGCCGGCAGCCCCGGCCTGCGCTGGTCCCGGACGTGGAAGCCGGTCGCCTTGGCCTCTCCGTCAAGCGGGATGGGGGAGCCGGAGCCGGGCAGTGCCCGCGCGTCCCCGCGCCTGATCACCCGCCTTCCCCAACCCTCCCACTGCGCGGCCGGGCTTCACCCGCGCGGGCAAGTTCACCTACACTCGAACCTCAGTTAGACGTAGCGGCAGAGGAATAAACAGTATTTTCGCTTGCGACGGTAGCGTGCTGAGGAGGGACGTAGGGAGCTCGCTGCTCCTGGAGCGCCGTGGGCCCGGGCACCCCGACCGAACGGCCTCCGTTAATTCACCGCGCTCACAGGATGCAGAGCTGGTGAGTAATGTCCTGTTTATAGCACAACTGTGAGCGATTCTGGAAGAAAGGAACTCTGTGGGAGGGAAGATGGCAGGGAAATAGAGTTGCTTTCAAACGCTGCAGCTTCTGCAGTCGTTTCCATAGGCAGGAATTAACACTTCCGCCCTGATTTGCCGGCCCGGCGCAGAGGTGCCTTGCGGCAGAGCCGGTCCCCCCGAAGCTGCGATGCGCCGGCCCTGCGAGAGCGAGAAGGGAATACGGGATGTGTACGCTGGAGAAAATCAGCGTAGCGTGCAGCTGAGCGTGGGCACGTGCTTAGAAGCCAGATATATGGCAGGTCAGGGAGGAGCCCGTTTCCTCCACGGTTAAAAAAGGAATTTGCGCGGGTCCCCGTTCAAGCGAGCACTAAGTGCTGCTGTTCTGTGGCATTCCCCCTGGAGCAGCAAAGCTACGGCGTGCAAGCGAATTGGCAAACCCTGGAGGAAAGTTCAGCCATTAATATTTAGGGGGGTATGCCAGCATTCGACTCATGACTTTGGGCAAGGAATTTCCACATGCCCGTCACTGGCACGCGGGCTTCTCTCCTGGCCGAGGCTCTTTCGGGCAGCTCGGTTGTGCTTGCGCTGCACTTCCCGGTGTTTCCGGTCCCGGATGGATGGGGCCTCCCACCCGAGTCCCCCCATGCTCCGTAATCGGCCAGGAACGGCAGCGGCGTGGTGAGGCGAAGCCGCCCCCCTCCTCGGAGCCGGCCGTTGGCGGCGGGCGCGCAGCCGGCGAGGCAGAGCCCGTGCCTTGCATGGGAAGGAGGCATCTTTTACGGGCTGGAATTGGCAGGTCATTTCCGGTCCTATTTACTCTGTTATTTTTGCTCACACGTATGTTGCAATATGCAAGGTGAGGCTCAAAACTGTCAAGCCCTTTAATAGAACCATTACTGTATTTTTGGAGAACGTACTCTTTTTGATTTACTGTTCTTTAGAAGACAGGAAATGGAGCTACTTGATTTCATATTTTAAACAAAGCCGTCCAGAGGTTTAATGAAAAAAATTTCCCCTGGCTTTTGAATTAAAGGGCTATGGTGAAAGATTTAGCTTAGCTATTTTGACTTAGAAAAATAACATACTAGAAGTATTAAAATATTTTGTAAAAATACTTTTTAGTACTAGATTTTTCAGAGAAGGAAATAAGCTGCTCTGGTTTTCTTGGTCTTTGGTTGGTAGTGTGAACTGTGAAATGAAAGGATGTTTCCAAGGTTCTTTTTTTTTTTTTCCTTTCTGTAGAATTTAATTTATTTTCCTTTTATATTAAAAGCCTTGAAACAATTGCAATGTTAAAGACAAATCTTGTGCTTATAAGCAAGGTAATTTGGTATGAGTAATAACAGAAGCCTATACCATTAATAAAATGCGAGAAACATTAAGCAGAAAGATGCAGGGCCTAATTCTGCTCTGTCCTGCAGCAGTGTGAGTAAAGGGCAGTTCTCACTGTGAGGCGAATGTCAGCGGAAGGACAGAAGTGTGAGATCCCTATCAGGAGAAAATTAAAGTTTCAGTAGGAAAATTCTGCGTGTAGAGCAGGATTACCGTGGGGTGTTTGGTGCAGCAGCAAGCTAAACACGCTGGAGCTGCACAACAAAGTGCTTTCAACCTAGATGTTGAAGCCAAAGTTTCTGCTTGTTCAGTTTGGTGGGATTTGAAGCTGTTTTTTATTATAGTGCAGTGAATTTGGGATGGTGCTTGGGCATCATAGAAAGAAGGCTGATGGTCTTAATTTCCACCTAGTTTCATCTTCAGTAAAGAAGGGGAGGAGTAAATTTTCTGCTCGGTTGAAAGCACCAAGCCATAGGATCAAATATTAACGCAATTTTTAGTCAATGGGATTTTTTTCAGTGATTTTAATGAGGTTTCACCAGGATTTCACTAATGATTGCTTGGCTATAATAACACCGGTTTCCTTCTTTCTTGAGTTGTTTCTAAATTAATTGCTCCTTTTAGACGGAACCTGTTCCACCGTCAGAGAAGTTATGCCGTGTATTTGGTATAGCAGAAAGGCTAGTTTTCACACATCACGGTCTTATATTTGTGGCTGTCAGTAAGATTGCAGCAGTTTGTCAGTAAACACAGCCGGCGAAGTCTGCCTTCTCTCAAGCAGTCAGTAATCCTTTGAATCAGCGGGAGGCTTTCGCTTGCTTGCTGGCGGCGCAGCTAGGTCCGGACTGGGGGCTTTTCTGCTTTCTGAGGGCAGGATGCTGCACTGAGATTTATTTGTAAACTTCGCTCTGGCCAGCGATGAGAAATTTGATACGTTATCAGCTGAGATACTGGGATTGAGAAAGGGAGAGCAAGGCAGCCAGAAAAAGAGATTACAATTTAATAAATAGCAAAGATATGGTTAGCTGCTATCAGTTTAACTTTAATACCATTAGCTCTTGTCCCGTTGGTAATGATGTATGTAGGACAAAGCACCCAAAGGCTCCTGGGGAATAACCAGCCCATCTGTGATTTCATGCACTTCACAGAAGAATTTTCCAAGGCGTAAAAATATCCAGGACTTAATTCTGCCTTGAGAAAATCATTCTACTTTGATACATCTGCTGTCTATTGTCAATGGCAAGAAGAACGGGAAGGTCCGTGACAACTGGTCTTGGTTTTCGTGAAACAGCTTTTTTCACATTGGAGACAGGCAGAGCTAGCGGTTTGGGCTTTACAGTACAAAATGACCTCTCTGTTTTAAGCAAGGCCCTATTTTATGCTCCCACACCCTGTGTGTTCATCTTATGTGGAACCAATTTAATAAATGCGTATATTGAAATAAGACTAGGTTTATGGAGGCCAATACGACCTGGAGCACAGGAGAGCGTACAGACCTCCTTTGCCCTCACCGCTTGTTACTCGAAGGTGAAGGGACTGTCCGAGCAGTGCAGCTGTGGCCAGCGAATCACAGCTAGATGCGTGGACATGAAACATATTGCCAGTGGCGGACACCTAACGTGGAAAAGGAGTGAAATGGGAGGAAAGATAAAACAAGAGCTTCCCCAGCCTTTTGGTTTTTTACAAGAAAGCTTTCTGTGCAGTTAATCCCTCGAACCTGCATTTACATTAACACTTGCACCTCACACGTTGCTGCTAAGAACTTCTGGCAGCTCTTGGCCCTGATTGCCGAGGTAATGCTACACTTGTCTCCTTTGCTCTCGCTCAAGTATCTCTGGAACCAGAGACCGGCACTCTATGAAGTTTCTCGTTGTACACGTATGCAGTCATCTTGGCAGAACTTCAAAAACCATTTGCCTTATTATTCATATGTCTGCTTATAGGAGCAGAAATGCTCCCATTTCTCACTTTCAAAATAAGAGCAGACACGAGTAAAGAGCATATTTCTCATCCGTGTTTTCTGGCACAGCAGCGAATACCCATGGGAGCTTGCCAGCGCCTGCCCGCTGCTGCTCTGGCTTTTTGGATTCAGTTTTGAAGGCCCCCCAGTAGCTATCCAGGTACTTAAACAGCCCCATCAAAAATGACCGAAATCAGTGGGGTCTTGACAGAGTTGAAGCCGAGTGAGGGTCTCAGGGTCTCATGAAACCACATAAGGAGGAGTTGAAAAAAGAAGCTTTAAAAAAGACCACATCTTGCTTTTCCTCCTGCAGTTAGGAAAGCTGACAACATGGAAATGTTGCAGAGACTTAAATACAATAGAAATTACTTAGCCTCACTTCATTTTCTCAAACAAGTTTCAAGAACCCTTTCTTTAAAACAAACTGGTGGACTGGGTAGCCTTATAAATCCGAAGACCCATTAGAAAGTTGAAGTATTTGGTCAGTCCTCCTCGAGGTTCAAACTGGGATTCATCCAGAGTTCAAGTGCATGTATCACATAAGAGCCATGGGCCCATTTTGTAGAGGTCCATTTCAGTGTTGATGGTTTTCTAGTGCCAGGAATCTACTCTGCGGCCAGGCGAAGAGATAAATCAAAGTTGTGTGTGCTGATGAAATTCAGGAGCCAGAAGTCACCATTGCAGCCCATATAAATCCCTGAATGCCAGTCCTTGTGCTTTTGTCCATGCCATTAGAGTTCAAAATTATCTGCCCCTCTTTGCTGATGTATGGATTAACTGGCCGCCCGAGTGTTTACTAACGGTTATCACCCAGTACTTTGGCCGTTATCAGAGGAAGGGACGCCTGCCGCGGGGCTTGGTCTCTCACCCTTTCTATTACCACCTGTCATTGGCAGAGAGTGTGCTGTGAAGCTGTACAGTCACAGCGCACAAGTGTAGATAGTTTCTGACGGCTGATCAAAGGGGAAAACCAAAGGCCTGATAACAAGGACGTGTTTCATGTACTTTTAACTTTGAGAAACATTGGCATTTGCATTTTTTCCCCTCTGTAGGCTGGCAGAAACCAGGCACAATAAACGCTGCATATTCAGTTACCTAATAGTTGAGTAAATGGTATGTGCTTGAAGCAACAAAGCATAACTGTAATCTTGTTCCAAGTGGGAATGATTTAAGTAAGCCTTCGCAGAAGTCTTGCTGTATAATAAAGTAGAATAATTTTAATTTGTACTTTGAAGTGATCTTGAATTCAGAATCTAATTTTTGCATTCAACAGAATGTTGTATACTATTTTGAATTAGGAAATAACTATAAGTTAAGGAATTATTTTATGTATCTTTTGTAGGTGCGTGGACTCTCTCATAATAGCCAGCATCTTCAGTAAAGCACTATTGATGAAAGAGGCTCTTAGCTCAAATTTGACCTAAAATTTCACTGTGCAGGAACACAGAAAATCCACATATAACCTAGACTGAAAGAAAGGCTCACTTTTTTTATTCTGTAGGCATATTTAAAACACAATATAAAAAGCAAGCAATCCGTTCCTCAGCAATGTATCACACTGCTGGACTTTGCTACACAAGAATGTGACAGGGACAGTAACTCAAGTCTGACCATTAGCAAAGATGAAGTGACTTGGCTGTTTCCATTGTCCGAGATGAGAAGGGAGAAGAGTGTGAAAGAGCAACCCAGCGAAAGACAAGTCAACTTCAGGATGTCTAGGATGTACTTAATAACATATATGCAATTTTAAAACAGTACAGCTCCTGATTCTGTTGTTGTTTGCGTCGGTGTCATTAGGTTGATTTCAGTGGTGCTACTCCTGATTCTCACTAGTGTGAGAACAGAATTGGATCTGTATTTTTAATTTAACGCTTTTGCTTACAACTGCTTGGTGGAGCAGTTCAGCTCTTAGGGCTCTGCTTGCTCCTACTGTGCTATTAACATCAACATTTGAATTAATGTGCTGAAATTAGCTTTTCAGGAACTCAAAATGCAAGGGCTTCTTTCTTTCAAATGAACCATTGCAATAAATTATATATGTGGAAGAAGTTCGGTCCTGAGGTCTACCAGACGTCTCCCGTTTGTTTGTTAAAGGTGCCTTTGACCGGAGCGTGACCTTGCTGGAGGTGTGTGGGAGCTGGCCCGAGAACTTCGGTCTCCGCCACATGTCTTCCATGGAGCACACTGAAGAGGGCCTTCGAGAACGCCTGGCTGATGCGATGTGCGAATCTCCCAGCAGGGACATAGTGGGATCAGGAACAGGTACAAAGAAGAGGTGTGATCAGAGATCACATACATCTCACCCAATGGTGATTTTTTTTTTTTAACTAGTTAAAGTTTTGCTTCCCCTTTTCTCAGCCTGCTTCCTCTGTGATTGATTAACTTCTCTGGGGGTCTCCCCTTGTGTGAGAGAGATCACATATAAAAAGAAAATGTTGGTAGATCACATAGGTGTAGTCTGAGAAGCCTCAAGTAACTTGAAGAAAAATACTGACATTTGAAGCTTCCTTACTGTATTGCTCTGATAAGGGCTCTCCTCCCCCCCTGCCAGCTCAAGAGCACCCTAGTCTTTGTGCAGATTTCTGCCCATGCCCACACTGTTCAAAACAGCATCATCATCACGCACATCCTGATTTTGTGTTCTAAATAGAGCCACTGTGAAGTGCTGGTTCTGTAATCCAAATTAATCCATCTTCATCAGTGTCCATTATATTGATAAATTATATCATCTGTTTAAATAAATGGAATGGCACGTCAGAGATTATGCTGCTCAGAAGGGGCCCAGTGGTAGGAAACGTTCAGAAATGTTAAAGTGCAGTTATTGTGGTTTAATTGTCTCCATTAATTTTGACTTGTTTTTAAAAATACTGTCTAGTAAAAGGGCTAGATCCATCTTTGATCCACTCACCATTTGTGTTGTGACCAGCAGCTGATAGTAATGGTAGCTTCTAACATCAGTTGCCAACTCACTTATCACTGTTCTGGCAGGTTGCCTAGGAAGAAAAAAAAGAGCAAGCTTTAGCAGTAATGTATGGGTATGCCAACCTATTGACATTACAGAAAGGCTTCAGAGAGTGGAAGCTGTCTCTTCCTTGTCAGCTGTTGCCCTCATGTATTGCTGAGGGGTTGTATAGCGTGGAGCTCTCCCTACTCTTCACTGCTCCAGCTGGAGATGACTCGAGGGCTCTCCCATCAGGGCTTGTCACCCTCGCTTAGCAGATGAGTCACTATTGAGCGTGTAACCCACGGCAGGCCATCATACTGCTGCTACCTCCCACAGTTTGGGGGAGGAGGAGGCTGAGAATAAGCAGTCAGAGTTTAAGCTCCTGTATGTAGGTACCAAGCTGCTGAGCAGTACAGAAGCACCTTTCATATCCCCAACTTCTGTTCTTTCAGCCTGTCTGTCCTCTGATTTGCGAGTGCTGAACAAAGATGGACTCAAGGGACGGTTTAAGATTTGGTTGTTGACAGAAGCAGGTTGGCTGAACATTAAGTATGGGTCACAGTTACAGATCTGGTGCTAATTCTTACCATCTTGTTACCTTGGACAAGACGCTTAACCTGCCTGTGACTCAGGTGCTCCATCACTGCAATAAGGATAGAGATGCCTCATATTGGTGGTGTGGAGTTTAATCAGGTCATGTTTTCAAAGCCCTGTGAGGATGGAAAAATGGGCTGTGAAGATGGAAAAACATCCATCCATCCAAAAACCATTTTGTTACTTATTGACTCACAGTGTGGTCAGAATGAACTTTGGGGTGATGTCCACTTCCAAGTGATGGGTCAGCACCTCCCAGGCTGTGTACTTTAGGGGAGATGTCAGGGGGATACCCTCTCTGAAAGCTAAAGCCATCTAAACACACCAGGATAAGGCAACTGAATGCCCCAAAGACTTTGTATTGTATTATATTGTAAACCAGAAACTTCATCAGAGACAGAGGTCTAGATTTGCCTTCCATTTGCACCAGTACAACCTCGCTGATATCAGTGAGTGCCAGCTTCTTTGGCATAAGATTAGGTTCCCAATAGTCAAGGTCCATCAGTATAAAGACAAAACAGAGCTGTTTAGAAAAAGATGCCATCACTGAGCTAAAGTTCTTCCAGAGAGAAGATTTCCCCCAGATCTTTGACTCCAGATACATAATGTTCATAGGGAGTGTAAAAGATGAACCATTTCAAAGTAGCAAACGTAAGCATCATCGTGCAGTAGTGAGTAACATGAGCATTAACCCAGCTCACCTAATCCTGCTCCCCTACTGTCACTATTATGCTCTGTGTTTTTCTGCCTATCGTAGGATTCTCGCTATCACTAACATTTTATTCTCAGAATTTGGGCATGTGATGATTTGATGCAGCAGAGAAAACCTATTGATTGGGCTGTGAACTCCCATGCCCTTTCTACTTTCATCCTCTAACTACTCTTGAACTGTTCTTCTTACCAGATGGCTATAAAAAGTACTATGCTGCTCGGATGATACCTGGAAAGCACCACTTGCCTAGGAGGTGGACGAGCACTAGTTACAACACGGGTGGTTCCACTCGAGGCAGGCTGCCAGCCAGCCGTTTGTCAGTGTGGATCGCATTAAAGCACTAGCAGCTGGCTGCTGGTTAGTAAATAAAAATAGATAAGTTTGGAGGTACATTACCCCTGCTTCAAAGATGAGGTGTCTTTGTTAGCTCCTAATAAGTAGGATTGTTTTAACTTCCCCCAAACATCTTAACCAACTTAGGCTGAACTGAATGGATCTTTGAAAAATGCAAAGTTTTCTAGCCTGGCTTTTCCTTCCTTGGAGCCTTTTCTGCCCACTCACCTCAATGAAATGATAGTAAAGACCTCAGCAGAGGAGGACACCATAAATTTGCTTGTTGATAGTTGGTCTCTATTGGTACTGGTTCCCAACACAGTATTTGTATTTCTGCATTGGGCTCAGAATTACATAATTTATAAACCTCCCTCTACTACCCCTAAAATGACTTATTTTAAGTTGAAGTTATGCATGCCTTTAACACTTGTTTGTGCTCTTTGAATTCTCTTCAGACAGTGCTTAAACACATTTTACAGAAATTTAATGAAACCTACAAAGTCTCACTTGAACTGAAGCATAAAATAACAAAAATTTTTAGTGCTGAATGTGAATATATGTGCCTGCATGGTGCTCAGGTCCACTACGTGGACAAAGAAAAAACGGGAAGTAAGATGGACAGTGAGACATTACCAAGTGCTCAACTGGTCCTGACACACACTTAAGGGCAAGAGATAAATAGATTCTTTTAATGCCTTAACTGTTAGGACATAGCTGGCACATAGATTTATATAGTATTCAGGGCTGATACGCTACAGTAGTGCAGAGGAAACGCAGGTTCATAATACACAGACCTTTTGGGGAAGCAGATATTAACAGTTTTTCTCTGTTTTTACCTACAATTTTCACTGAAAGCAGTGTTAGCAATGCATCACTGGTTCTGCAGTCCTAGCTCCTGTCCATCACAGAGAGCACCGTGAGGTGCTCTATAGGAAACACCCAACTAGAGGACATTAAAACCATGAGGAACAATCCTGCATTTGCAGGGAAGTGGAGTCAGATGGCCTAACGGGTCTTTTCTGTCTGTGACTCCGGCTAGCTGCCAAGGGCTGTCGGACAGTGGACGGGAGAAGAACCAGGTCTGGAAAATGACCCCCCAAAAATCTACTTTGCTTGTGACCTAAATGATAACTCCAGTCATACAGCTAGTTGAGTTGATTGGGAAACCAGCTATTCTCCTTGTTATCCAATTATCCAGACAACCCATGTCTATCTTAAGTGGAGTCTGCTGTACATAAGCTGTCAGCCTAGATACACATTTAATTCCAAAGAAGGCGTAAATTGGCAAAGATGCAAAAAGATGTTTTTGCTGTTTCAGTTGCTGTCAAACTCTAACAGAAAAAAAAATTGAAGGTCTACTCACAAAACGTTAGTGGTCAGTGACCTCTTTTGCTTGCAAAGCTTTGTTTTCCAGCAGCCACAATATTTACATTTGCAATATAGTTTCTAAGTATGTGCTGTGGCTTCACATCGCATTCTCAAAAAAAAGAAAAAAAAGCTAATATTTTGATTTATGAAACTGTGCTTCCAGGAAACAAATTTCTTTGACAATATTCTGCTCAAACTTGTCATACAAAAATTGCCAGCCTGGGTTAGAGTTCTTTCCTTCCAAATTATTGTAATGAGTAAATCCTCTGATTTATGTAGTCCTTCAATAAGTACAGTTCTTAAGCTTCCAAATGCATTTTGGTCATCTCTAGGCATAAAATTGAAAATTAGTCTGTAATATGAGACCAAGCCTTTACAGTGCGGTTGATGGTCTGTGCTCAAATGTAACCGAGGAAGACTATTTCTGTGACAAGTCCGTGTTTCTGTGCAGTAAGAGTTAAATACGCTGAATCCCGTGAGACAGCTGCCCCTTGCGCTCTCTCCCCTTCACCTCCGGGCTGCGGAGGGCGTCAGAAATCACGATGCTCATGCGGTTGGGTTCTCTAGAGGTAAATCATGGGGGGGTCCATGTATATCCCAGGTATCCAGATTCTTTAGGCCCCCAGTCGTGTCCATTAGGATGTAGGCTGGCTCGAAAGAAAACCAGTGGGCCTGTAATGCAGTCCCGTAACAGAGGCTACTAACTGCAGGAGAGCAGAAGTGAGCATGAACTGGCACTGCTGGGCGTCTGCCGCGCTAGGAGGGAACGTATGCCCAGCGCCAGGGAGTTCACCCCAGCTCTTCCTTCCTCCTTTGGCACAAAAGGTTTAATGTATATTAAATCTAGGCACATTTCTGCTGTAGACTTTCATGACTTAACCAAACAAGTACCATTCTTTACGTCTTTACATAGATAGCACGGTGCCAGGGGGTACATTTATTGCTTAGAGGACTAACACAAAACACAGGTTTCCAAGGGAGAATTGTGAATTTATAAAATAAATAAGTATAAAGTAAATGAGACTCTTAAATGAAATTTCAAGGGTTTTTAAGAGTCACCATTTTTTCAAGCGCTTGAATGAGAAGAGCATGCATTTGCTGTTATTATTTTAACATGTTTTTATTAGCTATTTCTCACATGCAAAATAAATAAGTATTCCATTAATTTTGTCAGGATAGGCAGTGCTGCAAACTTCCCTAGTAACATATGTGATGCTGCCACTGTCAGACCCCTGGTTCTGCTGCTAGATCGGTGGAGTGCTGTAGGAGTCAATGCGACTTTAGAGATGCAGAGCCTGGCTTACTGTTTTACTCAGTTTGTGGTTCCAGTTCATGCCTGTCTGCTGTGTCTTCTCTGTTACAATTTGTTTGGCTGCCTGAATGTTGTAGTTGTATCTAATTTATTTTGACAAAGAATACCCAAATCCACATTTCTGCAATGTTTTACAAGTGTTGGAACTGTTCCATGGTCATATAAGAGTAAGATTTTTCTTTGTGGGCACATATCCTTTTTTTTAATTCATCATGAAATTCAGTACCTTGTGTTAGCTCAGTTTACACGTCAGTTTATGGAGCAAAATAGCATTTTTCTCTACCAATCCTGTATCAGGAATACATTGAACTTCCACTGAAAACCTGTATTAAAACATTGCAGAACATCCCCCCAGTTTTGCACCTTAGAAGCAGTGCCAGTAGTTCTGCAGAGGGAAAGATTTAAGTATGGCACCAACATGGTCAAGAAAACCCACAAGATTTGAAGATTTATTACAGAATTTAAAGGGAGGTAGTTTAAGCCCATTATAATGTGAGCAGAGTTTCAGTAAAAAAGAAACAGCATGTCTCATTTTTTTTCAAAATTCCTGCAAAACTCCAACTCTGTCAACTACCAGCTTTGGAAAGTTAGTGAGAGAAGAGGTGAGGCGCAGAAGCAGCAGAGCTGTGCACAGCCCCTGTCAGAAATGCTCTGGACTCCTCCTGAATTTCACGAACAAACTCGTAGTGTGATGAATGAAGCTCATATTTTGAAACAAACTCTTTAATGTGATTAATGGAATTGAAGTAAGTGGAGCTAATTCGATGTGCTGGTGGAGACCAGCCCCTACTACAACGTGGCTCTGCATTGCAGGACAGCTTGGAAGCTGACCTCCCTCCGAAGCCACACGCTGCATCTGGCTCTCAGATGCTTACAGTGGCCTCAACCAAACTCAGGGCTTGACACCTTTAAGCTTTGCAAGGGGAAGTTTTTGAAATCTTTATGTGAAATTTGTGGCCTGGGTCTAGATCTGAAGTTCATGACAAGAAGTGAAGTCACAAGCTTTATTGCATGCCTGGTTCAGGTCAGAAGGTATTCATCTGCCTGAAAGGAGGAAGGAATGATCCCTCTGATCCCGGCACAGGAAAAACCTTCTGATGCTGGGTTTTTTCCAAAAGAGAAAACGCCTGTCATCAGAAGCTGTGTTCAGAGATGAGCAGCCACTGGTACAGAAAAATATCTGTACATTTAGTTTCAAGAATAGGATTAGCCCGCTACAGAGTTAGAGCTTGAATCAGTACCTTTCCTTCCTTCCCTCTTTCTTTCCTTCCTCTTCCTTTTAATTTTACTAAGATAATTCCCCCCCCCTCAGTTTGCCTTAATTCTAACTGGGACATGGGATGCAGGAATGCAGCAACACAGAACAATTGATTTTCCCTCTGAAGAGCATTTCTGCAAAAAGGTTTCTGCATAGGTTCAATGCCGAATCAGCTTGGGCAGCAAACGCCCTGGCATATCAAATAGCACCGATGCTAAAAGCAGCCTTTGAACTTTTGGAATATTCATCCCGGGGTCAGAGATTAAATTACCCCCTCAAATAAGTCTCAGAGCTCAATGCAGTTCTTCTTACAAAAGGCTTATTACAATGAGACTCTTTTAAAAGAAATGAAATTTCAAGGGTCTTTAAGAGCCACCATTTTTTAAAGTGCCGAATGAGAAGAGCATGCATTGCCCCGTGTTATTTTAACCTGTTCTTATTAGTGATTTCTCGCATGCAACACGCAGCAGTGTAGCTCCTCGAGGCACTTTGGTAGCGCTCCCTGGGGACGCGGGGCAGCGACGGGCAGCGACGGGCGGCGATAGCGCCCGCTGAGCCCGCGCCCCGACGCGTGCTGCCCGCCGCAGACCGACAGCTACGACGGGCCGCCCCGTCGCGGAGCCGTCCAGGGCCAACAAGCACTTTTTTAACTCTAATTATTTCCCAGGCCACCAAATCTTGGCTATTGTCCCCTTGTCACCCTGGGCCGGGGAAGGCGTCGGAGCACGGCGCAGCCCTGCCAAGCGGGTCGCCTCCTCCTCGGCCCTTCGGGGTGACGCGCAGAGCGCCAAAGCCAGTGCCGGGATTTTTTTGGTGGAGTTTCTCCTAGGTCAGGCATTATTAAGGGGGGTTGGATGAATGCTGATACTACAAATGTTTCTGGTGTGAACTGAGGTTCCTGGTTTGTAGAAAAAGTCTCTGGACGTCTCTAAAGAGAGTGCTGATACCAAGAGCCAACTCTGACTCTCTACATTTGATAAGAATTTGGTCAACTGCATTTATTTATAATCAGTTTTGGTTTGGGGAGATTCCTTTTAATTTTCTTATTATTAAACCAAGGCTTTTTTTTTAAGAAATATTTTATTTTTGATACAGACACAGCCGGTGAAGTAGCGGTAAAAAACATCACCCCAAAGAGGCACATGGCTTTGAAATGTTTTGGTATGTAACATAACTGTATTGTTATCAGGTCTTTACTTTTGCACAAAGAATATTTCTCCTAGTTTTAAAAGGAATCCCTTTGTCCGATTTCACGGGGTTACATACATAGTGTGGCCGTAGAGGAACAAAACAAAAAAATACCCGAGTGTTTCAAATCATTTCACAAATAACATTGTTCTATTTCTCTCTTTAAATGAACAAGAGTTTCTTTGATTTTTTTTTAAGTCAAATTTAGGATTCTGCTGTTCAGAGCAGAGAGGTCACAAGGCCCTAATGTATTTAGCATTGACTGCCCTCTCTTGTAGTGCGTCTATTAGTCAGTAATTTGATTTGTACCTATTCATTTGCAGTCCCTGCAGGAGCTCTGAGCTGGCCCCAAGTATAATTGGTGCTGTCTCTATTTTTACATCATTAGATTAGCCCCGACTCCTGGCCACTTGTTGTCTGCGCTTGTCTGTCCATTTATACAACCTAATGTAACACAAAATTCATTACTGATCACATTACTTTCAACTCTGAAGCCAGTTTTGTGATAAACATTTTCTTAACCCTTTCTTGCCAGTACACAGACCTCGGGGATAAATGCACTTTCCCTTTGCAGGAAAAATCAATATCATAATAAAACAAAGTGCAGTCACATTTCTAGATTTGTCATTCCTCCTGGAGAAAGAAATGGGAAAAAACATATGTGAGATGACTAAATGATGTCTGCATCCAGGCATCGCAGGCTGGTGGATGTGAAATGTGCTCAGCGGTGTCCTTTCTGCTGGAATATAAAGAAGTGACACAAGATAGGGCCAGCACTCAATTTGAAACTTAATTTCTTACTCGTTGTTCTGCAAGTGTTTTAGCTCTTCTGTGCAGGCTGTAATCAGGTTATGACATTATTGGAACTGGACATTTTTCTTCCAGTGCTTTGTCTCCAAGTAGTTAACAGAGAAACAATTCCCTTTCTCCTTAGAGATTTGTTATTGTGTTGGATTTTGTTTGTTATTTTTTTCCCTAATGATCAAGCAAATTAATTCTGCTACTGCAATCCTCCAGCACTTCCCAGGAAAATGTAAAGCTCCGTTCTGTCGGGCTTGGCTTTGCTCACGTTTGATTGTTTCACTGAGTACCCTGTAAAGCATTAAGCTTTTTTGCATCGCTGGGGCTTTTGCTATTGATTTCAGTGGGAACAAGAAGAGCGCCATGGTAAGTATTCATTTAGGCCTGATTCTGCAAAGGGCTGAGCATCTTTACAGCTCCTTGGTTTGCAGTATCAAGCCCATGAAGTGATTCTTGCTGCTCAAGGCATGTGTTTTGGTACACACAAAAGCTGTTGATTTTTAACAGTTTTCTAAAGTAATTTTCTGTTTGTACAGCTTGTCTTGGAAATCTGTTATTTGGGGTTTTCTAAATGTTTGAAAACATTTCCTCGTGTTTATTAAATCTTCCCTTTTAAAGTCAAAGATATGAAGAATGCCCCACGCAGCCCGATCCCACACTGAGCAGGGGGCAGGAGACTAGACAGCCGTATAGGACTTTTCCAGCTCTAATTTCTGTATTTGCCCTGTTATTCCTTTTAGGAGTCTGTGCATGATATTTTGATGTAGGAGGTAACTTACTTTATGGCAAGCGTATATTTCTTAGTAAGAGCCCTCATCTGCAAGCGTTTGAAACAGGACTGCTATTTTTACAGCTGTTTTGTGAGCCAAAGCCTGTTTCAGCTGCTGAGGGGACGGCAGAGTACAGACAAGACGGTTCCGCTTTCTCCTCGCAAATGCAGCAGGCCCAGAGACCCTTTCAGCGGGGGGCTGGGGGAATTTGGCTGATTTTTGCGGGAGTGCTCCTAGGTGCAACCATCAGTTGGTGCCCGGGGCTTGCTCCCAAAGCCTGGCTTGGCGCGGGAAGACGCGAGGTCTCCGGTCGGCTCTGCTGCTCCCTTGCTTTGCGCTGTGGCCTCTCTCTCTCTGCCTCAGTTTTGCATCTGGACAGTGGAGATACCAGAGTGGTCGGAAAATCACCGTACAGTGTTTTGGGACCCTCATATTAAGGGCGAGTCGGGTGGTGCCCTGGGGTGTGCTGTGCCTCTGGGGCGGGAGGTGGGCAACAGCTGCCGGCGCGGCGCCAGCCGCTCCGACCCCGGCTCTCTCCGGCGTGGGTTGCTGGGCTGACACCGCCGCTTGCATATGCGAGCGCTCGCCGTACGCCGCAGGTCTGCTCTGCATCTCGCATTACCTCTCCACAAGTTTGGGCCTTTCTTTATCTGAAAGCTACGTGCGGCCAATTTGCAGACTCCCCTTCGTGCCCTGGTAGAGCATTAGCATCACACTGATGTCACGGGCGTCTTCTCTTCCCTGGGTCTGAGCGGAAGATAGCCAAAGCTATTGCAGAGCAGAGCGCTCATGAAGTATGCATGGCCTCATTAGGGGAGACAGGGGAGAAGGCTAGAGAATGGAAACCCATTTATGCAATAAATTGTTAAGTAGCCAAACTGTTAAATGAACGCTTCTTATTAGAGAGATACAATGAAGTATGAGTCACCAAACAACAAAATACACATTAACACAGCAAAACTCTCATCAATAAATGGAAAGTCAAAAGCTAAAACAATTATAGTGCAGCAGTGTGAGCCAAGCCTTTGGCCCTGCCGCTTTGGCTCCTCTCGGCCGCAGAGGCCCCTCTTGCGCTGCTAGCTCTGCTCCCCAGGGCTCCAGCGCCGGGAAACGCTGCGGAGAGGCAGGAGCACCCTGATGGGCTGCTAAAGTGCCATCGAAGCCACCTACGCCAGAGCAGAGCAGCACTCCAAAGGCCATCTTCCATCTGTTCAGATGCCACATTGTTTTCTAACACAGTGCTGTAGTCTGCAGTCTTGTCTGCTACAAAGCCGTCACCTCTCATCACCCCTGTACCTTTCTCTAAAAGAATATCAGACAAATAGCAGCCTGATTTTTCTGATAATTTAGCCCTGCTATCCGAGCTGCAGTCTAAGAGCATCAGGGCTTTGGACCCGCATCCTTGTTTAACAGCTCTGCTGTTGGCTATCTGATGCGTGGAGCGTATCTAGTGGAGATGGTCAGGCAGAAAGCGGAATGGGGGAGAGACAACAAGGGAAAAAGGAGAAAAAAACAAAGGCGATCTGCGCGCCGGGAGGCTCTCGCTTATCGCTGCTGCTGCTGCTTCTTGGAGTGCTGCCAGCAGGGCAAGGCTTGGTGTCTGCAGCCAGGAGGAAGCAGTGCTGTGGCCGGGTCCTAGGGGTGCCGGGTGCGGGTAGTTCTCCTTGAAGTACATATCGTAATTTGTGGTATGAAAATATCATCTCTCCCTCTATTCCTAGCCTACTGTCTCCCCACCATGGATAATATATAAAACAGTAGACTTTGATTCATTAACATTTATGGGAAAATGTTAATATTAAACTGTAAGTGAAAAGCCCTATCTTATTGAATTCTTCTGCTGTGTTATTGGGAGCCTAATTACATTTTGCATTTAAATAAAAACCAGATGATGTTCAGGACAGTCAGGCAAGCATTCTGTAAGTGAGAATTTATCTTGCGATCTGGGTAAACAATGTCTCATCATTTAACAGTTATTATAAATAATGGGTTTTTAAGCACTTTGCTGGGAGTTCATATTGGCTCCACGCGGGTTGCACTAAGAGAGAGAGAATTTCAGTGACATCTTCCAGGCATCCGGTGAGGAGAAATCATATCCTGAGCTCACTTCTCAAGCTGCAGCAGTTTTTATCTTACTCTGTTATTGCTGAATATTGTATGCACAATCTGTTGGCAGAAAGCTAATAGTAAGAAAAATTAGAAATCATTTGGAAGCATTTTGCAAGTGGAAAAACCATCTATGCTACTGTCCCAGCAGAAGGGAGACATGGTTTGGGCTGTTGCAGAATTCCACTTAAGTGGTTTTAGAAAGAAACCTCCAAAGGCATGTTCTTTCTGTAAAAATGTTGCTATGTAAAAGTTGTCTGTTCTTTCACGAAGAACAAAAAAGATGTTGAGGTGAAAGGTATAGACAAAAAGGTAGAAGTAGACTGGCTGCGTTTTTCTATGTTTTTGCTGGTGCCCTCTTAAATGACATCGTTGGTTATTACATACTTGGTAACGCATGCGCTCATTTAGAAAAAAGATAAAAACTTCTAAAAAATGTAAATAGCATTTCCCCCACTTCTGCTGTTTGTTTATATTCTGCATTTCTTTCATTTCAGACAAGGTGGTTTTGCTCTTGTTGCTCGCTGGCTGTTAGTCTGTGCTCCGCGGCGCTCGGGCATTAGCAGATTCTGGTTTGCAGAGTTTTCTCCAAGACAGTTCCCATCATAGCGAGCGTGTGCAGCTTCCTTATGCTCTGAATGTGCTCTGTCCCATGTCCCAGTGATGAAGGAATTAGTTTTCCGTGCCGATAGAAACAGGTAGTAACAACCATTCACTGTTGGGGAAAAATACAGAATTTTGCAGTGTCTAGCCCTGGCTGATGGCAGCCGCTTACTGAAACTCCGCTAAGCCATCGTGCTGAGAAAATGGCTGTTTCCAGGAAGCAAATTGTTTGCTGCCTTTTTCTGTGAGAGGCATTTTATCCCATTTTCCAAGAATACCCCCACAGCTAAAAATTGTCTTTTTTTTTCCGGTATTTATTTGTTATTTCCTTGGTCAGTGACTTTCTCAATATCTGCCCAAAACATGAACTCTGTGTTTACATCAAAAGCGGATGGTGTTGTGAAAGGCAAAGGGTCAGCATCGCTTCCCTGGCTGTTCCCAGAGCAGTTTTGGTGGGAAGGCCGGAGGCGGGAAGGTGCCGGCGGGCCGCGCAGCCGGGCCAAGCCCCATCGCTCCGCCGGACCCAGCCAGCAGCGCGGCGTGCAGCGCGGTGCCGTGGGCAGCTACAGCCAGCAAGCGCCCCGCGGAGCTGCCCTCGGTGAGCGGCTGCTCCGGGGCGGAAACGGCGGCAGCATCCTGAGCGGCTACCGGTAACGCCAAGCGCCTCGTCCGCGTGCGGGGAGCCGGCAGCAGCCTCCTGCTGCATGCGAGGCGGCGTGCTCGGAGCTTTTCCCCTTGCTGCGTGTTACTTTTCCGATTCCTTCCTCGGCCGGAGCAGAGCATTCCCAGCCCTGGGATCTCCCGCCTCTTGTCGAGGCTGCTGCGCACATGCCTCGCTGAGCAGCTCTTCCCCTTGGGCTCGCAGACACGGAGGCCGGCTTGTCAAGTGGAAATGATGTTTGGAGGAGATAATCAAAAGACAAATTAACCTAGTAGCCTTCCTCCCTGATCGGCAGCCACAGAGGCAGCCGTGGACGGGGTGCATGGTGCAAGGACAGCCCCATAGCTGAGCTCTGAACACACTTGTTTGCCTGCACTTAGGGCCAGTTTTATCAGCACGCTTTAAAAAAGAATCTTCAGATTATATTTGACAGTATTCTGCCCTCACTTGGTTGGCTTACCGCTTGGAAGTGTGGCTCACATCAAAACGTGAGCGAAAGTCTGCAGAAAAATGCAACATGAAGAGCAGGTAGTTATATTAACTCTACTGCCAGATGCCCAAATACAAAGCTGAATCCGAACAGCTTGAGATGATTTAACTTGGTTTTTACGTGGGATGGGGCTGCAGGAATGCCTCGCTTTGCTAATAGGTTTGCCACCTTTCACACAAGAGTTCTCCTCTGCTGCACACTTTTCCATGGTGTGCAGCTCATTCCCACATTTGATGGTGTTTTTAATAGGGTAACTAAAAAGGCAAAATATATTAGAATCACTACTTGAACAATTTTTAAACTACAATGTTTTAAAAGTGAAAATGCCCAGTCTACTTTCAATAGCTGTCCTCTGGTTTCATGAGAACAAATGCAAACTATCGTGCTGAGCAACCCCATTAACAAAATGCCATATTAAGCTTCAGATGCCACTTTTATTGAGGCTTTTTCATATTTATGTCTAACTTAAGAATTTGGAGCTATATAAATAAGACAGTGTATTAAGATCCTCAAGCAGTCCTGTGAGTGAGTCCACAAGGTTGACCTGTTGTTTCTCCAGGCACAGTTTATACTCAGTCTAGGTAGAGACTTGATTTTAAGAGCTTTGAGTGCTTCTTAAAATTAGGTCTGCATTCAGAAAATTGATCTGCTTGAAGCAGCAATGTCAACGTAATCTTTAAAATAATTGACTGAATTGACCAAATCAGTTCACTTTGGAACTAGAATTATTTGGATGTGTTTGGAGTTTCTCAAAGACACTAGAACCAGCACTGGGGAAATTAAAGGAGAAAACCTCTTCTCATGAGATTTCCACCTGAGCTGTTCAGATTCAAGAGGCTGGAACCAGTTCGATTAGCAGGCGAGGCTGGATCCTTGGTGACATGTTGTGCGGCTGCACGCGCTTCGGCGAAACTCTCTGATTTGGACCAGCTGAGCATCTGCTCCCCCCAAACTTTTAACTTTTCCTTTGAATCAAACCCAAATTCCAGTCCATTCTAGCTTCCTCCTCAGCATCAATCTGTGCCAGGAAGACAGCCCAGCGTCTATCAGTAGCTTTCCTCACTGTCCAGAAAGGCCACTTTGTGTCAGAAGTACTAGAAGCTGTGCCAGAATTACTTTGCTTTGTAATACTATCCTTTTAAAATGAACTCAGCAATACATTTTTGTCAGGCACACGTAAGCCTGCCCACACATATGCGCAGATGCACACATAGGCACACGTGGAAAGCACAGAAGTTGTCCTCCTCATGAGTTATATGTTGCCTTGTTTTCCTAAATGAGGATTATTAAGGGGATCCAATAACCTAGGCAACATCACAAGAGGGGGAAAAAACTAGGTCTTAGACATGAAAGAAATTGCTGAAGTTTTGAGGTTTAGGCATGTCTGAAATCCCTCATTCAGCATATCAGTGAAATGCTGCCCAGACCGTGAGGTAATCACCATATTTGTTATTTTGACATTCAAGCAGCTTTTCTGTACCCAGCTTTTTCGCTAGGACCGCTCAGTTGAGCATGGGAGAGCAAGCGGGCTTCACCTCGGCACCCCTGGAGCGCCGCGGGCCGTCGCGCTCGCGCGCCGCAGGGCTGGTACAGCCGTCTGCGAGGCACGATCCAGGTCCCCGAGGTCCTGAGCACCCTCGGCTCCTGTTGAAGGTCACGGGAAGGGGAAGCCTCGGAAGCAGGTTGTGGGGTGTGGGCCTGGCCGCGCAGAGACGTGGTGGCTGCAAGGGTAGGGCTAGGGTTAGGCTGCACGCCTCCACCAAACCTCCGGGCCGGAGCCAGAGCCCGTGAGTGCAGGACGCTAAGCAGGAGGCTGGTAGGTGTCCGAACACGTGGATTGCCTTTGACTTTGTATTTTCCTCCGCGGAGGCAGAGGCTGACAGAGGGGTCACTGTTGAGCAATCCGAGACACTCCCATAACCCTGGGAATGAGAGACCAAACCCAGGAATTTTAATACAGTGTTTTCTCTATAAATGCTTTTGGTCTGATACACACAGATGTGCTGCTTGCGTAACTGAAGATACAAGATAATTCTGCCTAAATACATTAAAAAATGTGTATACACACTGGCTCACACAGGAAAGTGTGTGTTACGTATAAGGCACATTATAGGATTTATGGTAGCAGCATACTGAAGCTCTCAAGATGGGGTAGGAGGGAATTCCTTTAAACCAAAACAACCCGTATCTGCATATTCATTTTAAAAACTCTTCTGGAAACCTTGCATAAGGAGTTAGTAGGTTTACATTATGTTTATAGGCTGGAGAAATCTATTTTCTATAACCATTGGACTGTTCTAGTTTTTGATATTTCACATACTGACTAAAATAGGCAACTCATCCTTCTGAAGTGCCATTTATGCAGGAAAACATCCTAAACCTCTTTACAAAAATATACAGCTCTAGGAAACTTGAGATTATTTTTTAAAAGCACTGCAGTCATTGTGAAAGTGCCTATCATGAAGAATATTGTCTCTCTAAATGCTAGTCCTTTATCTAGTGCACTTTTAACCTTCCATAAAATGTTCAGAGTCAAGTCTGGCTAGATGCCAAAGTCTTGGGTCTCATACTCTATGGAATCAAGTGGTATGGAGCTTTTTGGTTTCTCTTTTTAAAGGAAACACAACTTCTTTTTTGTAGACAAAAGTCTTTAAAAGTTCATGCATGAGAATGTTTTGTCCGTATCTCAACAATCTCTTCGTGCTTGAAGTAAATCCAGACTTTTCTGTAAGTTCAGATGTCCCCTCGATTTTATAAGTGTTAGTTGTTTGGCATCTTAGCATTGAAATAAGGCACTAGAGGTGAAACCTGCGGTCTCCGAGGGGTTCCGATGTTCAGAAGGCTCAGTCTTCGTTCCCTTGGTTGCGCCATGCCTTCTCCGCCTCCCCATCTCGTTGCGAGATCCTGCCACCTTTTTTCCAACATGCCAGGTCTCATCTCCAAGTGCATCGCGTTAAAGAACTCTATGCGGATTCAGCATTAGAGTTATTGTAAGATAATTTGACAGTAACTAATATTTTACATAGGCCACTGAATTCTGGTTTTGGAGAAGTTGTTCGGGCAGTGTTTGCAAGTCTTTTTTACTTTGAAAATTTAATGGAGCTGCTTCTGTGGGGTCTCAACATCTTTCAGGTTGCAGCACAATGAAACCGTTTTAATAAGGAGGTTGATTTTCAGTGGTCAAATGCCGTAGTATTACGTTTCCTCTTTTGAATGTAGTTTAAGTTCTCTTTTTTTCCAAACTGCTGGTTTGAAAAAAAAGAAAAAAAAAAGTCTTTCTTAGGAGCAGTTCTGTCACGGCTGCCCGAAGCATCGCGGGACATCCATCCCTGCTGGCTGCCTCCGCGGTTTGCCGAGTGCTGGGGGAGTCGGCGCAGGCGAGCAGCCTCCGCCCTGGGCAGTGGCAGAGGGCAGGTTTAGCCGACTTTTCACCGTTCTAATAATCTGGTTCTCCCAATTAGTAAAGCACTATAAAGTAGCTGTTGGGGGGGGTCCCGCGGCTGACTGATGTTAGCAGTAACTGTTCTTACGGTAATAGAGCCAGAAGTGTGCAGCTGAGTTTGGGATGTTGTCTAAACACTGGAAGACGGAGAGCTTAGGTTTAAAAGCGCGCGTCACCGTAAAGGGGAGCGGAAGCGGCGCTCCGGGGCGGGCGGGCGCGCGATCCTCCGCGGCAGCACGGCCCGCGCCATTCAGCGGCAATCAGTAAAATAAAAATGTTTAACTAATCCTTTCACTAGGGAGCGTTGTGTAAATTACAAACAGTTTAAGAGATCCTCAAGACTTCCATTGTGTTAGCAGAAATTGCCTTTTAGTGTGCGCTTTGCACAGGATCCTTTTGAATGAGAATCCAGATGGCAGAAGCTGCATAATTATTATTCATTACAGTTAATAAGTAACACTTGGAAGCCCCCGTCAGCTATGCAAGTCCCCTGTAATAGGCATTGTACAAATATAGAGTAAAAAAATAGTCCTTGCCACAGCGTGTTTTACAATTTCGGTTAAAGACAGGAAGGTATGAAGTACCCTTGCATTTGTCTGTCTAAGAGCACAGGCCAGGCTGTCATTTTGAAAAGTGCGTCTGCAGGGAGTCTTCTCATTTCTCTTAAAAATGAAAGAAATTATCCTTCATTTTAAAAGGAGGCTCTAATTTTGGCCTTTTAACTGTTCATTCAAAAACTGCTCGTGGCGGTGGAGACGTGCGAACCAGCTCAGCGGTTTTGCTAAGCAGCACCTTGTCTCTCTGACCCCACCGCGGAGCAAGGACCAGCCTTGCGTCCCGGTTGCGTGACGGCAGCGCGTCCAGCCCTGCGGCTCGCGCTGAGCCCGGAGAGACGGTTGCAGCGAGTGATGGAAGTGAAACCAGGGAGGCCCCGGCCCTCGTGGCCATTCCCCCGCTTCCTGCATTCCTCCTTGTTAATTGTATAATTCCTAATGAATCTTCAGCTGTCCGATAGGCTTTCTGATGCGTGCTTCTCCTGACGCTTCCTTCCCGCCCCTCCCCGGCTTCATGCCTTGCCAGAGACCTCGTTCCTTTAAAAATGCCATCCTTAAAAAATCAGAAGTACTCAGCCCAGAAAAAGGAAAAGGGAACTTGACATTAGTTGAGCTTGAAAGGCTTGGTGCTGTGAAAAGTGACTGACGTGTGAAAAGAGGCTACAATTAGTTCTTTCCCCGAGCGCTCTCCCATTCAGCGCAGGGTCACTCCTCCAGCGAGCTGGGCTTTGAGCGTAATGTGTTGTGACAGTTCGAGATGATGAAGAATAATTCTTGTATTCAGAGCTGCTGCTGCTTCCCCGCTAGCCCGACACATCAGGCTGGCTGTCGCTGTATCGTTTATCCCGGCCCCGTCTCGGCCGTGCCGTGCAGGGCTTGGTGCAGTTCTCAGCAGGTAAGGGAAAGGGTCAGCGCTTTCAGCAAGTGATTTTTGAGGATATTTTGAAACTGTGCTTAACAGCCTGTTGTAGGGGAAGGCAAACAGAGAGAAAGGAAAAACCATTAGGAGAAATAATGCACTGGAGATGAGACTTTTGAGTAGACATAAAGGAGATACCATGGCTTCAAGTGGACCACTACGCAGAGAGCACCAATAAGAAAGGCAGCATAATTTATGAGTGTTCCGGGCAAAAGAGGGCTATATAGATTTTCTTCGGGCATTGAATTAATGTGCCACATAAAATGGTTTCACATTTAAGCTTGGCAGGGCTTTGTACCTTTCTAGATTTGATGTAGTCCTTTGACAGTTCCTGGAGCTTTTTGGAGTGGAATATAGAGCAGGCGCGCGCGGACTGGGGCCGGACGGGCTTCTCGGGCTCTGCCGCCTACCTGGAGATCGCAGGCTTTGCCGCCGCAGCTCCTCCCTCTGTCCTCCCCGCTTTGGTAGCGAACTTCGTGAGAACAGAGCATGACTTCAGGGGCAGAACAAGGGACACAAGTGTGAGGCTCCAGCACGGTGTTTAGAAACTTTAACAGAAAGCAACGTTGCATGTGAGGCTTTTTCAGTTTCTCCCTCATGCAACAAATGCGGCCTGTCATAGGCACGGGAGGAAGCAGGGGACGGCGGCTGGTCCCGGCTCCTGGCGGCCGTGTGCAAAGTAAGGCCAAACGGAGGGTGACCGCCGTTTGCTTTGCAATGCGTTCGAGCTTCCAGTGCTTTCTGAATAACACTTGAGTTACCGAGCGCGCCGGGCGCTGGGGGAGAGGGCCTGCCCCTCTGCGTGGGCTGGGCGAGCTCACCCTGTGCTGATCGGCAAGCAGCGGTGCACGGACAGCAGGACGGATAGGACGATGGGACTGGAAAAAGGCTGGTCCACAGAGGGAGCCACGAGGCCGGAGCGATCGTTACCACAGGGTCATGTCTGCCGTGCTGCAGAGCTCGCAGTCCCGCGAGCGGCACCTCCCTGCAGGGCCAGGCCAGCTCAGGGTTGTCCCAACGTGGCAGGGATGGAGAGGTGACTTCGTTCAGGTGGGAGATGAGGGCCCAGGTCACCGAAGGGGCCTGTGAGCACTGATGTCTGGTTTGTATGGCCATCACCAAGGGGCCGGACCACCAGAAACTGCCTGCGCAGCCCCTTGCCAAGCATCCGGCCCCGGGGAGGTGCCCCGGATTGGGGTGCCTGGGCCGTTCGTCACTTCGGCACGTGCTTGTCTGGGCAAACTCAGAGTGCGTGCTGGCGCCGCTTGTCTGAGCGGGGGGAGAACCTCACCTGCCCGTAGCCCCTGTGGGCAGCTGGTGGCCGTGGTCCTGCCAGCCCTGCTCTGCGAGCCCAGGCACTGCCTGGGCCTCCAGTGCTGCCAGATGTGCATGGCTGGGATGGTCCTGCCAGCCCTGCTCTGCAAGCCCGGGCACTGCCTGGGCCTCCAATGCGGCCAGATGTGCACAGCTGGGATGGTCCCACAGTCCTGCCAGCCTTGCTCTGCGAGCACAGGCACTGCCAGGTCTCTGATGCTGCCAGATGTGCACAGCTGGGATGGTCCTGCCAGCCCTGCACTGTGAGCCTGGGCACTGCCAGGTCTCTGACACTGCCAGATGTGCACGGCTGGGATGGGTTTTATTGCTGCAGCTTTCAACGCAGCAGAAGGCACATGTGCCCTGAAAATCACTATTATTCTGGGACCCTCGATTATGCTGGCGGTGCCTATTACTGTTACCATCAAAAGTGCAGACAGGACTATTCCTCGTCTCCCCTGAAATGACTTTCTCCTCATCACTTCAGCAGATGTTCCTGCTCTTTTCTCTTTTTTCCTGTCTTTTTTTTAGAGCAGCTAGAACTTTGTGAGTCGTTTCCTCTGGGGACAAGGGCAGGTTTTAGTATTTACATTTCCAGTATTAGCATTTATTTGTATTTGTGTTTGTTTTTCACGGGCTTTGGAATGCCTCGGGGAGCCATTTATGGGGCCAAAATAATGCAAGTGCTGGTCTTCTCACAGTATTTCATTTCCTTGATAGTGGAAATACTACAAGAAGAGCAGGTCTCATGTTATTTTGACCCCATAAATAGCTCCCAGAGGCCCCTTTCTTCCTTCTCCCACCCACTCCCCCCCCCCAAAATCAAATATTTAGGTTTCTGCAAAGCCTGACTTCTCAACCCTGGTTATCTTGCTTCAGCAGAAGCAAATTGCAGTTATTACAAAATAGCCAGAGAGTCTATAAGGCAGAATGGGTTTTATATGATGCACAATTTGTTGGCTACTGTACAAGTTCATTAAAGTGTATCATAAGAGGTTGTTTTACTGGTACATTTAAGGAAGTTAATACATCTCGACAGTATATGCATGGGGGAATGCAGATACAATAACCCTCAGACAGGCTGGGGCCAAGTCCATTCCTGGCGCAACTCCACCGAAGCAAACGCAATCGCTCGCAGGATGGATTTGTCCTGCTCTATTTGAGCAGCGCTGAGCCGGTGATCCCACGCAGCCGCCGCCGCCGCACAACCGCCCGAGCTGCCTTGCCTCTCGCGGGCGGACCCTTTCTTGTGCTTGCGTTTTTTATTTTTGAGTTTATCCCCCTGGTGTGGGACATCAGTGGTCTAACGGGTTGTATGACACGTTCCTTTTAGGCCTGGGAGCTGTTTCACCTTCCAGCTGTGTAGGGTAGAGCTGTTTCTAAGGGGTCTGCTGCTGTTGTCCCAGCAATAGCCTGTACTGCCTGTTTCTGGGAGTTTGCCTCTTTTGTCACCCAAAAGCCCCAGTCGTCTGCGGTGGCAGGTGGGCACGTGTCAGGTCTATCCAGGACTTGGGTCTATCAGAAATCGGCCCCCAGCATGAAGCTTTTGTGCACTTGCCTCTGAAATGCCCTTGGTCTGTGGGGAAGGTCTGAAGGAAAGGGTAACAGTTTGTACTGTTGGATTTTTTAAAAATGAGGTAGCTGGACGACATGGACTGATTCTGGGGAATCCAGGAAAGCGCTGGACGTGGTCCTCTAGCCCTCTAATGTGGACGGGGTCACACTCGCAGTGCAGGTAGTCTCTGGAGGCCGTGTAATGCCTAATTCCCTGTCTGCCGCGGCCTCGCCGCTGCGGAGCGACCCAGCTGCGCGGAGCAAGAGCCGGGGCCGGGGAGGGCAAGAGCCTCATTTCCTCCCTGCAGCCCTGCTTTCTCCTGCAGCCTGCAGGAGTTTTACAGCGGTTTCTTAGGTATCAAAATACATCGCTCTTCTGCCGTGCCGTGTAATTGGTTCCAGAACGAGCGTATTCTCCGTGCGGAGCTGCGAGTGAGCGCTCGGATGCGTCGGTGGAGAGGAACGTGTGCGTCGGCCACGCGCGGAGTTGGGGCGGCAGCTCGCGGACGCGGGCGGCTCCCCGGCTTCACGGAGCGGGCTCTCCGCGGGCTGCCGGTGGCGGGCTGCCGCCCCGTTCCCGTGGGGCCTCTGCTTCTGTTTTAACCTCTCTTTCGTCCCTACCCATTCCTAATTAAATGGCCGCGTTTGCCTGACAGCAGCGAGGAGAGCTCGCGGGAGCGGCGGCTGCCGGGGACGGGGATGGGGACGGCGCTCGCCCGACAGGAGGGGACCCCGGCCTCGCCGCTTTTGGGCTCGGGGCCCACGGCGCTGCCTCGCCGATGCTTTCGCCGTCGGGTCGCTGCGGCTGGCATCAGTGTCGGCAGTGCCACCCCCTGGCAGCGCGGCGCACTCGGGCCGCCGCCACCGAGGCCCCCAGCGCCTCGCGTAATCGCTCACAGCCCCGCGCAGCAGCCTGGGGAAAGCAAGCTGCAAAGAAAAAAAAAAACAAACAAAAAAATCCCGGCAGCACGTAGGAGCCCAGACAAGCCCCAGGACGGGAGGCAGGACGGCAGCGTCCCCGGGAAAGGGCCGGGCGCCGGCAGCGCGGCCCGCGGGCGGGAGCAGCGGCTCGGAGCCCCCCGCACGCGCAGGGAAGCACGCGCCCCTCTCCCGCTCCTCCTCCCTCTCCTCTTTTGTTACGGTTACTGAAAACACAACATTTGCCCGAAAATCAATTATAGCTTAAAAAGAGAGAGAGGGAGGGCGAGCGAGAAGTAACCTCGTCAGGAGTTCAGGAGCCTTAATGATGTTTGACTGGGGCCGGAGCGCGTCCTGCCTTGCTGGGGACGGCCGCGCCGCGAGTGAGAGCTCTGACGTGAGACGCTTAACCAAAGCCAGCTGTGCGCCGAGCGAGATAAAAGCACCAAATCAGACAGGATAAGCACAGTATTAGTGTGGGATACGCCACTCATTTCTGATTTAAATTACTGTTTTTACTTCCTGAACTCATGGGAGAGTAAGGATGTGAGGAAAATGGAGAGGTTTATACGTGGACATTCCTTAACGAAATACCGGCAAGAAATCGTGATTAATACAGCTGAGGTCAGTGTCGTTGCTTCTTAGAGGTTGACTGGCTTCCTGCAGATTTGTTTTCCATGCACCCAGCGCAGATTACCTGCACTGCAAGTCCCTGCCGTGATCCCGTCTTGCATTTCCGAGCCCTCCTTTGCTGGGGTGCAAATTCGGTGGCCGTTGGCCTTTCCGTGCCCAGGTAGCTAGCAGGAATTGTGCAGTTTTCTGAGGACACCCGAGTGAGATGCTTTTTAGTGAAGAACTGACTCTGTGTTTTGCCCTGTACTTCATGTATAGTTCTGGCCTTATCCTGGAGTCCTGCTGCAGCAGAGGGACTGTCATGATGTTTATACGGAGCAAAAACCCCAGTGTGAGCGGGAGGCCTGCAAACGGCAGCGATACAGTGATATTCAGCAGCGAGGGAAACAAGGACCGCTCGCCTGGCTCCTGAAGGGTGTTGCTTGCTTCCTCAGCTGTCCTCGTGGCAGCAGAAAGCACGCGGCGCTTGCTCCGTGCCGGGCACGCGCGACGCCCCCGCCGAACCTGCTTGTCCCCTTCCCCCAAATAGGGCCTGCGCAGGAGCGGGGTGCCGGAGCTGCGCTTCGGCTGCACATCGCGACTCGCCAGAATATTTCGTGTAGCCTGTCAGTGAGTGTCTGCGAGAGGGCTGGCGGCGTGTCCGCGCGGCTCTGCCTAATCTCGCCGCTGCATGCCGCCGCTGAGTGCCGGCGGGCTGACGCTGCCCAGCCGTGCTGCCTGCGCGCTGCCACTGAGTCAACTGCCGGGTTCAAGTGGCTCCCAGAGAGGCCGCGGCCAGCAGGGATATTCGGCGCACACACAAATTCTAGTGTTTCGAGATTAGGAAGCAGTAAAGGCTTCGGGAGGTCAGCAAGGGGAGGAATGATGTGATGGCTCGGTGCATGCGACTGCGAGAGGCAAGGCCACGACTGGGTCCGCTTTCTCTTTTGCTTTGCGGCACAGCGGCCTGGCACATGGGAAAGGTGATATTTTCTCTGTGCCTCAGAAAAGCAGAGCTATTTGCGTCCATTTATGCAGCACAGAGGGCTGTGGGAAGTCCCTGGTTTTCGCCAGGCGTCGGAGTGCGCTGCTCGGGCGCCGTTGCTGCGCTTCGCTGGTGACTGGTGCTGCTGCCGCTTTCCCTTCGCAGCTCGCCCGCCGCAGCGGCGGAGCTGTTGGGAGAGGTGTTTCCGCGTTTGCAACTGTGCATGTTGCCCCCCGCTCCGTTCAGCCGCGAGCACCCCAACTGCTGAGTCCCGACACGTCACGAATCAATGGTCTCAACCCCCAGGAAAGGATTACTCTGCCAGGCAGTGTTTCACATCTTCATACAGCCCCGTTGCTGTTCGGACTGAAATACAAGCCCAGCGAAGAGGTAGAAACGGGAGCGGGGATGCCTCTGGAGTGATTCGTCAAATCACCCAGGAAAAGATGGATGACAAGCAAATGTAACATTAGAGCAATGATACAATAAGCAGATTTGTCAATAAAGTGGCTTTCTAATGGCGCTCTTGGTTCTTTTATCTGAAACACTAACCAGGGCCTGTTTTCTCTCTCATTTCAGAGCTTCAGCGAGAGGGAAGCATAGAGACGCTGAGTAACAGCTCGGGTTCCACCAGCGGAAGTATTCCACGCAATTTTGATGGTTACAGATCACCCCTCCCGACTAACGAAAACCAGCCTCTCAGCCTTTTCCCCACAGGATTCCCTTAAATTAGTCAGACATACAAGGAGAGATCAAGACAGGGTAACAAACTGTCTCTCCACCTAAACAGTCTCGATATGCGTCTCACCCACCAGTTAGCTGCCGTGCTGGATGGTTCTTGTTACCCTGATAAATATTGACGACTCTTCCACGTAAACCTTCCTGAAACATGTTCACAAAATCTTGACTTTGTTTTCCTGTGCAATATGAAGAGACTCCGTCTTCGATCCTGATAGCTCTGTGGCTTCTTTTTTGCTGTGTTCAGGAAGAGATGTTAGAGGAGAAATATTTCTAAGCCATTTTTGGTTAAGCACATGGTTTCACAACCATTATCTGCTTTTCGTGTTAAAAGATAAAGGGAATCTCCGTAACTTAGTGGTGCGAGCGCCAGCCAGGAACTCTAGCCGTTTGCAAAAGTGCCGAGCATTAAAGAATGAACTGGAGAGAGTGGGAACTCAAGGACTTTCTGTGGACGGGGGTGATAAGGTTATTCCTTCATGGTTGCATCTCCCTGCTGCCCTCCTTCCCTGCTGATATTCATCAATGCCAGGAGTATTACAAATGGAAAAGTTTCTTTTTGTTCTTCGGAAGAATTATCTCTATTGCTCCAGTTTTATTCTAGTCATGTATTTTAGAAATATACTTAATTGACTAACTGCAGTCACCAATTTCTCATATTTGGTTATAAAAGTTGTTCGCTGGAACGCTGATATCTGTCCAGAAATGCATGTGTCATTGAATAAATCTAAGTTAAACAAGAAACTGCTTAAATGTCAATGTTCATGGAGTGTTACTAGGCTTGATGTGTGCTTCATATATCTTCCTGTACCAAAGACTATGTGCATCTTTACTAATTTGAGGGCTTTAATTAAAGCCATCAGTGGATGTTACTCAGCCAGTCTAGTTTGTTTTTGCATCCTTGTTTTCTCATACCCTTGTGCAAGGACAAAATTTTTTAACAAAAAAAAAATTAAATGAGGTTCCTTGCACCAACTTAGCACCTATGAAAATCAGCATCTATGTCTGTGTTTTGGTGTCTTACTTCTGGGCCTTGTGTGACAATTACAGCCAGAGTTTTTTGCAGGCTGATTTTTTTTTTCTTTAAAGTAATTGCTTAGAATATAAAACTCATGTTGGTGGGGTGTGCTTGTCTGCTAGACCCAGGGAAGAATGAGCCAGGCTTGGATCTTTCATTTGTCTCTTTAAGCCTAGCAGTGCGAAGAGGATCATGACTATAGATGTGTATGTATGTATGTGTATATATAAAGTTGTAACTTCAGTGTTCCTGAGACACAGTATCCAGAAAACATGGAATATGGACAGAAGGAATCCTGATAGCTCCTTTGAATCACTTCCATTTTATGTGCTGGTGCCTCCTTGTGAAACAGTGGGTCAGATTTTTGCCTGCCGTGAGTTGGCACAGCCAAGGGACACGCGCTGCTTGTATTGGTTGAGTCTGGTTGCTCGTCCCACGGAGCTTAGCTGATTTACGTGAGCGGAGAGCCAGGCACCCTCTCACAGCAGAGGCGCCCACCTACATCCATTGCATTACAGGATCACACGTAAAAGCCTTGCAGAACCCCTGTAACGTGCTGAACCCATGTAACGTACTGGCTGTGCACAGTAAATACGTGTGCTGCACAACTCTCTTGATAAAATACTGATGGCCTCACACATAGCAACCACAGAAATTTCTCTATCTCAGCCAACTTGTGTTGAGAAGCAGAAACTGAGATGAGGCTATCAACTTATGACATTTCCTTCCCACTACTTCTGTTTAATAGAAGCTGTTTGAGTCATGGAAATGAGAGGAAACTATCTAAACCCACAAATCTTTTTGCACTCCTGTAGCCACACTGACTGATGCAAAATTGACCACCCTCTTCCTACTCCATCCCCAAGCACCAAATATCAAATTCAGTCTTGGGCTTGATTTTCTTTAACTGTAATGCCATTGCTCAGATCTCAGAAGCTTTTTTTTTTCTTTCTTTCTTCAGGGTTGGAAACCACTATTAAAACCTGAGAGTCTGCAGCAATAATTTCAGTTTCTTGCTTGGTTTTCAGTCAGTCCTTTCTCAAGCAAAAAAACTCCCTGGGATGAAATCGGAGGAGAGTTTGCCTGTAAGTAAGAACTTGCAGCTCAGGCCCACTGGCTATATCTGTGCTAAGAGGCTCCGCTGTAATGCTACGTTTCTTTTATGTCTGTAAAATAATGGATTGAGCTAAGCGAGTCAGGGTAGGGCTGGCATTGCGAACAAATGGAACCACCGGGTCAAGTCAGTCCACGCCAGTGAGGATTTTTAACGCAGTTCAAGCCAAGGTCAGCTCCAAAAGTTCAAACAAAATCCAGATTAACACATACAGAAGGGATTGTGTTGTCACCGTGATTCTCGTTTCCTTTCAGTCTTTCCAAAGAGCAGCCATAAGGGACAAAGTTCTTTTAAAGGAAAGCGACTGCTGTTCTTCATATTACTGTAGCCTCGAACAGCTCAGCTGCTGGTTCTTTATGAACGCACAAAGTAGGATAGCGCATAATGCAGAGTGGTGTCATTGGAAATGTATTTGTTGTTGGCAGGCTTTAAATCACTTTTTATAAGTGCTGCAATACGGCCATGTGGAAATTCCCAGTCTGCAAGAAGCTCCTTTGAATCAGGATGTTTTGTTTAAAGGGGGGGAAAAAAACCCTACAAACTGGGGCTGTACCAAAATATTTTCTGTCTGGTTCATTGAAAAGAATGTCCTAAATTCCCTGCTGTTGATAGCCCCGTAGCCAAACTGTTAAGAGAGCCCCAAACTAAAAAAAAAAAAAAAGCAAAGTGCACTGCAGTGAGGTGGCTAAATTAGCTTTAATTTGATACTTTCACAGATGACCCAGCAGAATAACCACCAAGCTCCAGCTCTTCAGTGAGCCAGGGAAAGCTGAGTATTGCAACAGTAACGCGATAGGCTCCGACTCAACGAGCTCCCAAGGAGCGTGCCTCGCTCCGAGCGCACGCGTGGTCCCATCGATGCCCCGTGCGTGCGTTCCTTGCAAAGGGCAGGCCCTAGAAAGTTCACTTTGGACAGGGAGCCGAGTGCTTGCATGCAACGTCACCTTTCCTCCGCTTCACCCCCAGCAGCGATATTCTTTTGGGGCACCAAGGAAGAATATTACTGCTCATTGCCCACTGCTAGAGGCCTCCTTGCAGCTTATCCACGTGGATCTTCAAGTGTTGTATTGACCTGGGGAGAGAAACACCCGCATTGCACGGAGCCACCGGAGCCCAGGTCTCAGTGCCGCTAGGGTCTTTGCTGCCCTGAGCAGACCCACCTTGGCCACACATGTCTGCAGCGCTCGCTGGTCCCTAAGCTCTGCCCGTGTCCCCCCCTTTCCAGCACCCAGCAGCAACGAGCTCTGCCGTGTGCTTTTGCGGTAAAACTGCGGTCTAAGGGCGTTTTGCCCCTGAATTTAATGGCAGCAGGACTTCAATCTTTGGACTTGATCCAAACCGAACTTCAAGCAAAATCAGAAAGAGTCTTAACGTCTTCCCTCATTCCGGACGACCGTCTCGCATTGCTGTGGAAACAGTCCAGGTGAGTTTGTGAAATGCCGAGTTCTCCGGCGGCGCGGCTGGCAGACGGTCACCGGCAGCGCAGCAAGAGCGCTGTGCCATGATATAAAACACTGCCTCGAAAAGAGCCCGAAAGACACGCTGGACTCGCAGGTTTTTAAACTGTTTCCAGTAGTAGTAGTGAGCAGTGGCCTCCTGCTGAGTTCAAAAGGCAAAACGTCTCATTTAAAGCCGGGCGGACTGTATATCACTCTCTGTATAAAGTGGAGCTCTTCTATTAAAAGCTGAGTTCAGATTTCATGAATTAACATGAAATATTGCTTTCTTATTCTGCACTGGTTTCTGTAATAAACACACGCATGTAGCGTGCTTAAATCATAGGAGGGGGAATGTTCTGCTGTTGGAAAAGCGGTGGAGAGTCAAAGGTTCTCCAAATGTGACAGTTTGAAGTTCAGACGAAATCAAATCTCAGAGCGAATCTAGGGCCTGACCGCAAGCGGCGGATCTGGCGTTCGCGAGCCTCTGCAGAGCCCGGAGGCTGCCGAACGCGCGACGCTCCGGGCTTCGCTCCCTCGACCGCTTTGGCGGCCTCTCGGACGGGCCGGAGCGGGATCTGCTGCCGCGCGCAGCTGCGGGGCCACCGCGTGCCGCTGCCCTCCGCTCTGCCCTCGCCGGACGCGGGGGGCAGCGGGGCCGGACGCTGCTTCCCTTGGGGCTTGAGTGGGAACTTCCCGAGGATCCCGGCCGTGCGAGCGCCACTTCTCTGCGTTTCTTTTCTCCCTCCTTCGCTTTGGCTTGTTACTGTGCAGGGTAGGAAAGTTTGCGCCATTTCCTGTTGTCTTTCCCTTATGCTCCTGAGATATTGTAAAAATGTTCGGTATCCTCCAGTAGGTTGTAATCACTTCACCCTAATGTTTCACAGCTGCTAAGTGTAACTTTAAACCTAACCGTTTGAATGCTTACAATTAGCGAGTCGACGGGGCTGAGATCGTCTCTTTGTGATTGCAAAAAAAGAAAATGAACCTTTTTTTTCAAGTTTAACTTGGATAAAAATAGGAATGAAAGTTGTGGAGATAAGGGGTTGGGGTTTTTTTTTAATGCAATAAATGATTAGTGGTTTATGTGCTAGGAAAAAAATAATTGAACCCACCGCTTGCCCTGTTTCACAGATGAAAAAGGCACCAGGACAAGCATGTGTCTGCAGCAGCCGAGCCTCCATCCCGTTAACTGCACGAAACCCCTCTCCGATATTGCTGCTCTTAATCTGTGCGACTGTAGCTGGTGAGGACAAAAGTAGCAGGAGCCGAGAGGCTTCAGCTGCGTTTGTCACCTACCCTCCGCGGGAAGCTGCGGCGCACACGGGCTGGGATTTTCATGCCACTCTTGCACCGATTTCGGTCTGGTACAACCATTTGGCTGCCCCAGCGTTAGCCTGGTTTTTTACCTTCCTCAGCTGGCAGAAGTGCCTTAAGCGCCGTCCATAAGCATAAGGAATTAGGAAATCAAGGTGTTGCATTCCAGCAGCGTTGCCAGGACCGGGGAGGAGGGGATGTCTGCATCGCTTTGCCAGAAAAAGCTATTAACTGCGCAAAATGGCACATGCCTAGCACGTTTGACGGCTGGGGCAAATGAGACAGCTAAAGATCAAGGTTGGTTTGACACCTCCGGAGACAGGAGGGCTCGTTTGGGCTGTGCACAGCATCCCGCCGGATAATTCCCCAAGGTGCAGGCCAAGCCGGGAGCTGGCAGAGCTGCTGTAAATCAGGCATTGGTCTGCAAAGTCCCCGCACGGCCTCGCCGCCGAAGGGGAGCGAAAAGTAGCCACTGCCTGCGTGTGCATATGGATGCATATGGGTGCATACGGGTGCATATGTGTGCGTACGGGTGCATACGTGTGCGTACGGGTGCGTACGGGTGCATATGTGTGCATACGGGTGCATACGTGTGTGTATGGGTGCGTACGGGTGCATACGTGTGCGCGCTGGCGGATCTTTGCTGACGGCCTGGCTTTATGCAAAGCTGTTTGTAAACATGTTCTGAGCCTTTTATAAAGCAACACAGGGTCCATTTAATCTAACGCTGTTCCTTAACTTTGATTGAATACAAGTAAGTGTAAACTGAGGCTAATATTGAAGATTGCTCATCTAGCCTAATAGGATAAAAATCTCCTTTGGCTGATATTACTGGGTTTTGTTCCTGCTTAATGCTCTTGCCTTGTGCACGTTTGCAGAGCAGGTTTCAATTACACCAGAAAATGACTTTTCCCTAGCGAAAGCAAAGGGCACATTTTAACGTGGAGACACGTCACTAGCTCCAGAGCTGGGCTGTGACCACGGCTGTGACCGCGGCTGTGACCGCAGCTTCTCCCAGCCCCGTGCTGCGCCGCAGGCACCATCCGGGCAGCGAGGCCCAGGACAGACCGAGACACCCGCAGGGGTGCGAGGTTTCGTAAACTCTGGGGAGTCCAGGTCTGGGATTTTGGTTGTTTCTGTCACTCGGTGAAGACAAAGCTCCTCAGACCTCGGGGACGTGACAGTCCCTCTGACCGTCTTACAGCACCGGGGTCTCCGTTTTGAAGGGGCGGCAATTACGAAAGCGCGAGCCATCGTCCCGGGGGGCAGGTTAGTGTCTTCCTTATTCTGCAAGCCGGTAAAACTGGAATTAATTTCGCGCTGCGCCCAGCACCACCTTGCACGTGAAGAGCGGAGGCGGGGTCGCACGCGGGAGCCCTCGCGCCTCGGCTCTAACCCCGCGGGGTCGGCGCGACGTCGCTCTTTCCTGCCGCTGGCCATACGGCTGCGCAGGGGGTGCGGCGGGCGCCAGGGCCTGCAGGAGCCGGGATGCTGCCGCACGCCTGCTCGGGGCTGCGCGCGTTCGCTGGCACTTGTCCCTTCGGTGGCCACCCGGCCCCTCGCCGCACCTGGGCGTCAGCTGCTTCAGCGGCAAGGCCCTGAACAGCTCGCGGCGCGGGGGCTCGGTGACAGCCCTGGCCGGGCGATCGGCGCTGTCGGCTGCTGCCCGGCCCCGCATCCCGTCGGCGGGGGACTGGCCGCTCCGGGAAAGCGCCGCGGGGGCATCGGCCGCAGCCGGTCCCTCCGGGCAGGCGCCGCTCACCGCGGCGGAGAGGGGGAGCAGGCGAGGAGCCCGACCTTCCCGGCTCCGTGTGTCCCGTCCCTTCCCCTCCGCCTCCCTCCCCTCCACACGGGGCGACGGGCGCTTCCTCCTGGGAGCCCTCCTCCGGCTCCGGCACCGGCACCGGCACGCGCAGGAGCCGCTGCTGCCACCGGGCGATGAATACTGATTAATAGCCAGGCCCTGGTCTGGATCAAGGAGAAGGCTTTGAATCTTCTTGGGAGCTTCATCGCCTGAGAGGTATCTTAAATATTCCCGAGCTCGCAGCCTATCAGTAGGTCAATTATCCCGTGAGCAGTCATACGAAGTTAATTTCTAATTTAATACAATGTTAAAAGGTTGTCAGGTTAAAATCTAATCTATGAACAAGACATGAAACGTCTCTTTAAAACGAGTGTCGTGAACCGGTCCTGGCTGGAAGCGCCGGCTGCTGCCGCGGCTCCCGCAGGGCGCGATCGCTTCCCAGCGGGGATTTACGGCGCTCCCGAAGGCGCCCGCTTCTCCCGGCCGCCGCCGAGCCCCGCGCTGCAGCCGGCCGCCTTGTCCCTCCGCCGGGCTCTTATCTGCCGCCGCGAGAAGTGGCGGCTCGTGCGGCTTCGCTCCCGCGCCGCGCTGCGATAAGGCGGCCGGCGGGAGGATCCGGGCTCCCGCGAAGCGTGCTGGGGGGAGCGCACGTGTCTCCAACACCCCCGGCACGGGGGCTGAGCGCCTCCGCGAGAGCCCGGCAGCGCCGACGGGTGCAAGAGGCGCCCCGGCCCGGCCCGGCCCGGCCCTGGGGTGTCGTGTCCGACGATCACTGCCGTGAGCCGGGGGGACACGACGGGGGAGTGCGCTCGGTTGGGAGCAGCGTGGGGAAAGGACTTTGGCAAGCGCTCGCTGCAGACTGAAGGTTACGAACCACGCTGCAACCAGTGGGCTCCATCCAAGCAGAAAACCAGCGGCGGCACCCACAGCCCGGAGCAAAGCGCTGGGTGTCCCAGTGTCTCGCCCGCCTCCCCTCCCCGTACCTCATCCATGTCTCCCCTCGCTTCGCCCGCAGCAGCGACCCAAAGGGGATGGAAATGGCCAGGTCCCGCTTCCCTGCGGAAGGGCCGTCCTCGTTACGGCCGCCGGCGTGTCTTGCTCCTCTCGCCGTCCGCAGGGGAAAGTCCAGCAGCCACGTGGAAGCGCCGAGACGTTGTCCTGCACGCGGCCGCCGGCACCGCGAGGTTCCTGCTCCCGCGCCTCGCGCTGCCCCGAGCTGGCGGTGCCTGCGGGAACGCTGCGGGACCAGGGCTGCTCCCGCCGGGCTCAGCCGGCAAACCTGGGGCGCCAGCACCCCGGCAAGGCAGCCGATGGGCTTGGACACCACGACGGGGGGTTTCCCAGCAGGAATCTTATTGGCTCTGGAGGTTTGGACCAGGTTCGGGTCACGTTTGTGAGCTTTTCTCTACTCCCGGAAAGCCTTGCAACTTTGCTTTTTTTTGCTGTTTTTAAAGAAGCCGGGGATTTTCACAGGAGCAGGCGATGCCAGCAGCGAGGGCCGCGGGGGCACAGAGCGACGGGCACTAAAACGCCGGGCGCTGGCGACGGGCTGCTCTCAGCTGCCCGCGAAGGCGCAGCGCCGTCAGCTCGGCCGCTCGGGGGCTGCGGCCCCTCCGCCAGCCAAGAGTTGCTTTCTTCCCGGCGTTTTCTGGTGAATTCTGCTGTTGTTTTTAATTGAGAAAAGCTGCTGATGAACATCTGCCTAGACGCTGTCCACTCCGAAATGTTTGCGGGTTTCGGTCATGCCGCTGCTGCCTTCCCTTTGATGTCTGTGATTCACGGCTCCGGCTGGGGCCTCCCGGCAGATGCTCCGCTTCTGCTCCTCGGGACGCCGGCGGGTGGTTGAACGAGGCCCCCGCGCCGGCCCGCAGCGAGGTGGGCCCGCGCGCCGGCCCAGCACCTGCGCAGCCGGCAGCTCCGCGGGAGCCGCCGCCGGAAGCACGCGGGCACTTGGAGACACCGAGCGCTTTTTCTTTAGGGTTTGGAGATGACCTCACCGGCTTTGGTTTCCAGAGGGAGGTATCTCAGCAGCTTCGGGGATGTGGGCAGAGGCGCCTCAGGAGAGGCCCCAGCTCCCCGCGCCACCCCGGCCGCAGAGAGCCCACGGGGCCTGCGGTCGCCCGAAGGAGGAGATGCTCCGCAGCCACCTCGAAGCCGCTCCGGAGCGCCGTGGCCCGGCAGCCGTGCTGGCAGTGGGGTCGCGGCGGAGGCGGCGCTGGGGGGAAGGCGGCTGGTGGCTGCGCTCTCCTCTTCGGGAGGCGGGTAAGGGGCCGCGGGGCCCGGCGAGCTCGCAATCCCTGCCCTTAATCCCGCCGCGAGCGGGGCCTTCCCAAATCCCCTCGGCCGCAGCGCCGGCCTGCGAGACAGCAACGCCGAGCGGAGGCCGGGGGGGACGGGCTGGACGGGCGCCGGTTTTAAGGTGAGATTTGAAGGATGCAAGACAGATGGCAACTGGGGAGGACTCACGGCTCAAGTGCAGGGCTTGTTTTCGGTGCGGAGGGGAAAACGCAGGAGGGGTTTATCGTTGGTTATAAAACGGGGGCTGTTGATACCCGCAGCGCCGGGATCCCTCCCCGGCCGCGTCGGGCCCAGCAGCGGCGCCGGGGCTGGGGAGCAGGGGACGAGGCCACGAGTGCTGCGAGACGCCTGCTCACGGCACATCATCCCGCACGAAACGTGGACACCGAGCCCCAGCCGCCCTTGGAGTTTGCAGACTTTTTTTTTTTAATTAAGTATCTGTAAGGGTTAATCCCACCTCCCGAATGCCTCACCGCAGCGCACAGCTCCACCCTGCTGAGTCGTAAAAGCGTCTTCATCAAAGAGCAGCTCGGAGGAGCATTAATTTTGGGGGGCAAATGTGAATAAAAGTGATGAGAGTTGGCCCTTCCGGGCAGCCCTGGATTTAGGTCACATTCATCCACGGTTAAATACCGACGCAATGGACAGGTCTAGCGAGCAATAGGGAAGCTCTATTCCTGGCCGTGACCAGCACGGTATTTATTTTGGCTGCAGTCATTTTTTTCAGCAGTGAAATCCATTCTCTTACACATATGAGACAGTGATTTTCTGCAGTCCTAAAAGTCAAACCTAGAAGAAAAACACAACTCATGTGACAAAGGAAGTGCAGCGTCAGATCCTGGTTTAGATTCAATTTCAAATACGTTCCCAAATCACATTTAAAGCAGATATAGGCCCACGATGCGAACGCTGATTAACTGCCCCCACACAGGAGCAGTTAATTTGCCCCTAGTTTAATGCCGTGACTTTTAAAAGCTCATTGCCCCAAATAGAGGGAAGAAGGGAGACTTTTATGAAACAGTTTGCAGAAATGGTGTCAGGACTCTCTTTTCATTCTGGCTGTGTAACAGTAGTGTAAAAGATGGAATTTAATGTCCAGATTTGAGCATCTCCCGCCCGGCCTCCCGCATGAGCGAGGATTTCGGTCCCAGTGATGGGTACGTGCAGTTTCGGGAACGCAGGCGAGGCGAGGAGGACTGCAGCGCCGCTTTGCCGACGTGCGAAGCTGGCCCGGTGCAGCCACAGGACGAGCGTCACGAGCCCCGCGGCCACGCTGCGCTCCCGCACACGCCAGCAGCGAGGGGACCCGAGTGGCACCTGCCGCCGAGCCGGCGGGGAGCCCCGAGGGCTGTGGGCTGCTCCCCCCTTCGCCCGACGGAAAGGCAGATAAACAAGGGATTTGCAAGACGTTTCCAGTTGCCTCCACGTGGCCACGGTCTCCCGAGGAAGTGGGGGGCTTTCCGTAACGGGCCGTTCGGCCGCGCACCGTCCACGGGGGCTGCGCGGCTCGGGCGCACTTTAAAAATAAAGGGGAGGAGGGGGGGGAGCCCCCAGGCCCCGGCACCCCCTCCCCGGCGGGGTTTCCCTTGGGGTTTGCTCCCGGCGCCGCTGGCCCGGGCGGCCCCGACGGGGCCCCCGCGGGAGGGAGGCTGGTTCGGGAGCCTTTGCGAAGGGCCCCGACGGCGCCCGGTGCGGCGCAGCGGAGGTTGCGCCCCGCGGGGCGGCCGCGTGCTGCCTCCGCGCCCCCTCCGCGGCCCCCGGCGCGGAGCTGCGGGCCCCGTTTTGACTTTTTTTTTTTTTCTTCTGCAAAAGCGATGCTGTGAAGTCGCTGCCGCCGGTGCCCCCCTCCGCCCCCCGGCCCGGGCCGCCGCTGGGTCCCGTTTGATCTGCTCTCGGAAACGTCGCCCCTTTCCCCGATAATTCGCATTTCTGCGGCTTTTTTTTTTTTTAATCGAGATATTAGTATGGTAGGGCTGTGAGCGAGGTGGAGGATGTTTGGGGGGGGGGGGTCGGTTTTGTTTCATCCCTGCTGTTACTGTAACGATCCAGGTCAGACCGTTGAACAGTCTCAAATCCTCACTTTTAATCCTGCAAGGGAAGGGGGCAGGAGCCGTAACAGCATTATTTTATCAAATAACGTCGTTTGCTAATCCCTTTTATTTAAGAGATGAGCCGGCCACAAAGAGCAGCTCTGGCTGGAGGCGCCCTCGGAGCTCGCCCCGCGGCCCCTGCCCCGC
>NW_020449686.1:0-1348 GCF_003343035.1 Apteryx rowi | reverse complement strand
AGCGGAGGGGGCGCCGGTGCCGGGCAGGGCAGCTCGCCCGTGCCGTCGCGGCCACCTGCGAGCGCCGCGGGGAGCGGAGCGCTCCCGGCCGGGGCCGCCACCTCCCACCCCCGACGGGGCGCGTTGCTGCGGGCGCTGCGGGCGGTGCAGCGCTTGCCGCCCCCTCGGAGCGGGTGTGAGCGGGGCGTGCAGCACCCAAAGCGCCTCGGGGAGGGGAGGCGGAGGAGAGCGATCCCCGACATGGACGGGGTGAAGGCAAACAAGGGCCGGTTGACTAAAGCCCGGTTTAATTATCCCCTCCAAGCGGAGGGGATGAAGCTGCGGCCGGCCCGGCCGGGCCTCGGGGTGTCGGGGAGGTTTTCTCGGCTGCTGGGGCCGCCCTTCGTCCCCTCCCCGCCGGCCCCCGGGTCCTGCCCGTCCGTGCTCCCTGCGGGCCCTTCCCTGAGCCGGCACGGTGCGGCACCGCGGCCGGTTTGGCTGTGGAGGGGGGCGAAGGAGCAGCGTGGAAGTGGGGGCGGTCGGACCTCGGCACCCCCCGTTGTGCCCCGAGGCACCGGGGTGCACCCGCGGCCGCCCAGCACCCGACGGGACGCCCGCGGCTCCGGGTGCCTCCTGAGAGGGGCAAAAGGCTCCCGGGACCGCCGGGGCCTCCCTGCCTGGCACCTGCCGATTTGCTCCGGTTCCTCTCCAGGCCCTGCGCCGACGGGGCGCCCCCCAGGCCGAGGAGAGGCCCCGAAGGCGCCTCCCCGCCCGGGCCCTCGCGGGGCTCCCTGCGAGGAGCATTGGGCCGGCCGGGGGGGGCCTGCAGAGCCCCCAACGGGACGCAGCGACCTGAGTCCTGGCTGCTGGGGGGGGGGGCGCCCCGGGCTCCCCTTCTGAGAGCGGGGCTGGGGAAAAGGGGGGGCGGCCGTCTAGTGAGGTGTTTCGGGGTGCGATTGCCGTCGAGCCGTGCCGGGTGGAGGGCGTGAGGGGGAGGCCCAGCAGGCGGCCCGGGAGTGCCGGGCCGCGGTGTCAGCGAGCTCCCCCGGCCCCACGTTTATCTCCCAAACGCGCCGTGGCCACCCCCTGCCAGGCCCTTATCTGCTCCCGGTGCCCCCCCCCGGGGCTGGGGTCCCCCCCAACTCGCCTGCCCGCCCCGTCGGGCCGCCCTCCCAAAGCGCCCCGGTGGGGGGGGGGGAGAGAAGGGGTCCCTGTCCTGGCATTTGGGGCGGGCAGCAGGGACCGGGCAGCTCGCCCGGCAAATGCGACCCCCCCCGCGCTGCGTTTCCCCCCCCTCCGCAGCCGCCGGTGCTTTGCGGGCCCCGTCCGCGCCCGCGGCAGCCCGGGCGGCGGCAGCGCTCGCCGGGGC
>NW_020449685.1:0-1394 GCF_003343035.1 Apteryx rowi | reverse complement strand
CCCCCTCCAAACATTCTGATTTGTTTAAATAGTCTGGAAAGGAAAGCTGAGGGGTGTTCCTCAGGTTGTTGCTGACACTCCCTTGTTTTAGACCAATTCACAGTCTTTTGTCCCACCAAATATACAGCTTCTTCTAAGCCTTGTCTGGCTAACTGCAACTGTCTGTAATCTGCCTCTGCATTATAATTCCACCTGGGGTCCACAGCTGGCCAGACCATTCAAGCAGCCACAACACCCCCCCTCTTCTGCCCAACAATGGTTTGCATTCAAAAGTGAGTGTTTTTCATCTGGAGTGAACAAGGTTTCAAGGAGCATTTGCACATCCCCCCAGGTAGGATCATATGCCCACAGTATTCCTCTTACAATTTGTAACACTTTCTCTGGATCTTCCCTAAGCCTGGGAGTGTGTTGACTCCATGCAATCAAACCTTCGTGCCCCCTGGGTTGGTAAACTCCCGTCCTAGCTACCTGAGGTACCCCATCCAGACCTGGCGGGGGTACTCCTGGCACAGGAATGACTTGCAAAGGGGCTTGAAAGGCAGAGGTGGAAGGCAAGGCGGGGGTATAGAGAAGTTGAAGCAGAGGATAGCGCATAGGGTGGAGCAGTTTCCACAAGCGTTTTAGCAGCTGCACTACTTTCAGCATTCTGAGAAAATCTTCCCCTCCTTTTCTACTAGCTTCTTTTCGTGTAGCAAATGCCCAATTGTCCCATACATACTGACAGGCGAGTGAAGAGTTAACAGGACTGAAGTTTGGCAATTGCAAAGCTGTTGAACAGAGGCGTTAACAGGACTAAAGAAGTCTACCAACCGATATGCACAAGGATTGATATGCGCAAGGCTGCGGAATGGAAGAATTAACAAGACTGAAGAAGTCTGCCACCTGGAATCTGCACGGACCCCCAGGGAGGGAAGAAACAATACAGAGGTATTGTGGTCTTGCCTCCCTGGCAGGGTCCTCCCAAGCAGACAAACAAACAGTCCTGTCATTGTGAAACTCGCCGAGGTCAGCAAAAGCAGTGTTTGCCCAGAGTCCCAGCCGTATAAAAAGAGACTTGGGAGCTAAGAGAGTTGGAGCAGGGACGGGAATGTGACCTGACCATTCTCTCCAGCTGGACCATGAGTATTCCCCCCCTTCCCCTTTCCTGGGACGCTGGGTTAAGGTAACTCCTCGAGGTTGAGAGTCCTCTCACTAGGAGAGTGAACAAGCTATCTTTCAAGTAGGGATAAGCAGTGCTTCCAATTCATAGCACAGTAACTGATGGTTTTGGGTTATCCATTCTAAATTAGTAATCACATTATTTTAATGGATGTTGTGATATGTGCTAATTTGTTACATCAACTGGGGAAGTGATTTTACGATGAAACTAGGTGCTAAGTACGGGCTATCAACCA
>NW_020449684.1:0-1441 GCF_003343035.1 Apteryx rowi | reverse complement strand
TTGTGGGTCGTCTGATGGGTTCTAGATGAACCCAGGAGCAGTAGGTTTCCCAAAGGGCTCTAGATGATGCAATGGGCTCTGGCGGTTTCGATGGCGTCTAGATGAGCCAATGATCTCTAGGGGCCTTTTTTCAGTGGGTTCTAGGTGTTGGCAGCGGGTCTTACGTGAGCCGAAGGGCAACAGGTTTTAGGTGATGCAATGGGGTTTAGGTGGCTCACTGCGTTCAGGGTGGTGCGATTGGTTCTGGATGACCCAATGGGCTCTAGCAGTTTTGATGGGTTTAAGATTCTCTAACTAGATGTTTTCCATGGGCTCTAGACATTTGCAATGGGTTCTAGGTGAGCCAGCAGGCTTCAAATTTTCCCGTAGGTTCTAGATGACCCAATGGACTTGTTGTGTTTTGATGGGTTCCAGATGGTCCAACGAGCTCTAGATGTTTCAGTGGGATCTGGGTGATTCAAGGTGTTCTAGATGTAGCATGTAGATATGTTCAGTGGGTTCTAGGTGAGCCAACAGGCCCTGGCTGCCTCGATGGGTGCTGGATGGTTTCTAAGGAAGCCGACGTGTTTTCAGTGCAGTTTAGATGGTCCAATGGGCTCTAGTCGTCCCCCCACCCCACCCCGAGTCCCCTCCATACCTGGCTCTCTACCAGCATCGCCATGTCCACAAACATGTCGTGCAGCTCCCGGATGCTCGTTTCCAGCTTGATGATCTCGTTGTGTCGCGTCTCGATCTCGTTCAGGGCCTGTTTCGTCATCTGCGAGTCCATCTTGATCTGGCGGGAGGGACAGGAGAGTGGGGGCAGCCGTAGGCCGGGGCGTGGAAGGGCGGCCAATGCCCCCCCCCCCACCGGCAAAGCTCCCAGGGGCCCCAACGGGCTCTGCGGGTCTCTTTAGGTTCCAGGTAGTTCAATGGGCTCCAGGTACCTCAATGGGCTTGAGGTGACTTGCTGGTCATTAGGTGACAAAGTGATTTAAAGCATCTCACTGGGTTCTAGGTGACTCAATGGGCTCCAGGTACCTCAACGGGCTCCAGGCACCTCTCTGGGTTCTAGGTACATCTCCAGGTCTTGGGCGGCTTGGTGGTTTCTAGGTGACGCAGTGATCTGGGGGCGTCTCATTGGGTTCTAGGTACCTAAACAGGCTCCGGGTACCTCAGCAGGCCCCAGACACCTCTCTGGGTTCTAGGTACCTCTCCAGATCTGAGGCGACTTGCTGGTTTCTAGGTGATGCAGTGATCTGGGGGTGTCTCATTTGGGTTCTAGGTGACTCAACAGGCTCCAGGCACCTCACTGGGTTCTAGGTACCTCATTGGGCTCTAGGTGACTCAAGGGGGGGRGGCTGCAGGCCCAGGGGCTCACGTACGTCATCGGTGAAGATGGCCAGCTTCCCGCTCTCCAGCATGTCCTCCAGCTCCTCGTTGGTGGTGGTCCGGCCGGCTG
>NW_020449683.1:0-1382 GCF_003343035.1 Apteryx rowi | reverse complement strand
TGTTATCTACAAAATTACTATAAATGGTACCTTCGACTTGTGTTAGATACTACTTCTTTGTTCTCTTTGTTACCCCTAAAACCAGTTTTCTCCTGCTCCAGGTCTGCATTTCTTACACTGACCATTGGTGAGTGGTCTATAGCTGTGGGGTCYCCAAAGCCAAGTTGTGCCCCGTCTCTTACCATCCCGTGCCTGTACTCTCCAGACCGCATCCTGTGTCTCCACTTCTGAAGGCTTCTGCTACTGTACCAGGCCTAAATTTCTCTCTACTGCATCATTATGTGGGAGTTGCAAATATCTCATTCCACCCAGAACAACGGCTTGATATTGCTGTTGTAAGTAAACTAAGTTAAAACTTTAGTTTCAAAAAGCTGCAGGCAGGTCAAGAAAAGTTCAGGCAGAGCAGGCCTGAGAAGCTGCAGTCCTGAGGCCTTGCAAACTCAATGCAAAWCCTCAAAATCATATTACATGGCTACAGGGTAAAAAAGGACCTAAATGACTTGACAGTGAAAACTTACCTTCTCTAGATCATGAATTTAGTGAGGCACAACCAAAGAAACTTGTCTAGGTTGTACAGGCCCCATGTGTGACCCAATACAGAAGTTGCTGTGTTTTTGTGATCTGTAAATTTCTGTTACATTTTTAAAAGACTTTGACATAGCAGGACACAGACGACAGCGGCAAAGTATTCAGACAATCTTTAGAATCTAATTAATGGAAAAAAAATTCCCCATCTTTCGCTTTCTCTCACACAGACTTTCCACCAACGCAGGTAAAGTTGGAAACAAATTTCCCTCAATAAATTCCAACAAATGAACAATAATTTTTTTTTTTGCAATTTGTTCATTAGTTCCTACTAATCAGTAGTATGAACAAGTGGCCACAAAGTAAATGAAGAGATTTAGAAAAATAAAGTATTTTGAAGGTGGTGAAGTTCCGGTAAGCTACTTTGTTTTTTTAATTCATATTCATTAGAAGTCTGACGGTCTCCCTGATAATAAAGTTGTATCAAGAAATGTTTCCTGGACTGTTTGGTAAGAATGGGTTTCTTTCTTGAACTCAGCCGTGGTTCTTCAGAAGGAACCTGGGTTATGAGGACCATTTGCCGATTGTCTTACTTTCCCTTTAGAGAGTCATGAATAAGTGTTTTTTCAGCCTTTCCTCTGTGATGACTTTGATAACATTAAGCTGCAGTAGCCAAAACTTCCTTCATCCACACTGGTGGGTTTATGCAGTTTACAAAATGAAGAGTGTCTCCATTGTTCATCCCGGTCTCCTTTTCTACTCCATGCAGAGTGCTTCTCCATACAGTCAGCACATCGAGAGCCCACTTCAGCTCGTCTCACCTGTCCTTCAGCTTGTCCTAAGATAGCCATCAAAAA
>NW_020449682.1:0-1485 GCF_003343035.1 Apteryx rowi | reverse complement strand
GTGTTTTTCCTGCTCTGCCCGCTGCTGTCAAGCGGCCCAGCCGCTGGGCGGTCCGGTCTTGCCGGAGGCCTCTGTGGCCTGGGCTGGTGTCTGGTTGTGGGGGGCGATTTCTGCCTGCGCGTGTCCAAGCTGGCCCTGCTCCATGGAGCTGTTTGCAGCCTGCGCAGCGGTTGGGAACGTGCGCCGTTAGCGGGCCCATCTCCGGCTGCGGGCAGGCGTGTGCTTGGGGGGGTGTTTGTGCCTGTGGCCCTGATGTCACCGTCAGCAGTTTTCTGATCTGCAAGATGCCCARCCACCATCTGTGCAACCTGCCCTGTTGCAGGACTTGTAAGCTTGAAAAMGTTTGTGTAAGAGATGCTATTTTCAGTGTTTCACAATCCATCTTTTTTTTTTAGTCTCTTTTTATCTGAAGATTTCAKGATTTACACATACAAYGAGAAGGGATCTTTGCACTCTGATTCATCCCATATGAAGGTAAGCTGGGATTGCTTTGGGGTTTTTTGCATTCTAGGTGTTCTGGAGTAGTACTGCTGTTCAGTAGATGCAGTTGAGTTGTTTGGGCGACTGGTTGCAGAAGTGCATTTATGGCTGAATAAGGGATTGCTTTTCCTTTGATTTAGGATGATTGCTACTACCGCGGGTATATCGAAGGCTTCCCAAGTTCGGCAGTGACTCTCAGCACCTGCTCTGGGCTCAGGTAACCGAGTCRCCACCTCTCCCTTGCCGTGGTGCACGTTGGTGCGTGTGCGCAGCTGCGGGTCCTGATTGCAAAGGAGCCGGCYGCTGCCTGCCAGCAGCATTCAGGGTGCYGYAGCCTYGGCTCTGCCATAGCCTCGGCTCTGAATGTCACTGGTGGCGGAGCGCAGCCTCCCGGAGATGGCCATGCGCGCCCGGTGGCAGGTGCCGTTGCTGCTCGRGGCGGCCGCTGTGCTTCGGTCTCGCAGGGAGGGACCCCRGGCAGAGCGTCCGCGTGGTGTGGCTGCGGCGGCAGCTGCAGGTACCACCTGCACCGTTTACCTTTGCAGAGGCTTGCTGCAGTTTGACAACGTGAGCTATGGGATAGAGCCYCKGGTTTATTCACCAGCATTTGAGCACTTCGTTTATCAGATGAGTAACGAGAACACAGCAGGTTTCCTCTTTGCAAATGTCCACACTGACAGAGGGAAAGACGAGGTGACAGCAGGGGACATGATCTTGAAGATCAGAGATCATGAAGTGAGTGCTTGCTTGTTTTCAAGGTAGAACTGAGGCCATGTGAGCACATGCTGTGGGAGGGGTGTATTTCTGCAGGAAGTTCCGTCCGGTCTGAGCTCCAGGAGGATGGAGATGAGAGGAGGRCTTTTAAGAGTGCAGGTGCCTGTGACAAGTGTGGCAGGATTGTATTTAGTGTGTCCCAGTGCCTTCTGAGAGGCGTTTCTGAGAGCCACCTGTTTTATTGTTTGATTGGTAAACGTGGCAGTCTTTCTGCTTCTAATTTTCAAAAAA
>NW_020449681.1:0-1396 GCF_003343035.1 Apteryx rowi | reverse complement strand
CCCCCCTTTCCCTCCCCCTTTTGAGACTCCTTGTCTGAGGCCCCTGGTAACACTCATAGTGAGCAAAACACCCGTTATGTACCAGTTACTACACCAAAAAAGGATTAACTTCTGCCCAGGTATTACCTACACCTAGTCTATGACACTTAGGAATTGGGGAACAGCCTGCAAGTAATTCCTGGCAACATTTTCTAACAGGAGCATTGTATGGGAACAGTGATCTTGCAAGTGAAGACAGCAGGGCCTCATGTCCCAGGCAGACGGAAAAGCCTTCCTGCAACTCAGAAGTCCGGTTCCTTCCCCAGTGCTGAACAAACCCAGCAAATCCTCCACACATCCAGGACAACVAGCATTCTCCTATTTCATGGTTTCACCTTCTGGAGCTCCTGCAGCAAAGCAGCCCTGTCACCAGCACCGCTGTCCCCGCCCTGGCAGGAGGGCACCCGCCGCCATTTGAACACATCCGCAGCCCCCACCAAACCCACTCGCACCCGCTCTCCCTCCCGCTCACTTCTCTCCTTTCCTCCCTCTCCTCTTCCCCACCGGCTCCCTGGGGATCTGCCATGGTTCAGGGCACGGCCTCCCTCTCCCCAGCAGTCGCTGCAGAGCAGCGCAGCACCCTGCTCCGGGCGCAGGCCTGGCTGCAGAGGAAGCTGCCCTGCCGGCTGCCGGTGCGGGGAGCTGCCTCGCTCCTGACGCCGATGCCTGAGGGGGCTGTTTGCGCCCTGCCCTGAGCGACCGGCCCTGCAGGGCCGCGGGGCGCCGTCGCTGCGTGGTTCTGCCCTGCTCTCGGCGCTGCCCTGCTCTCCCGCTCCTCCGCTCTCCTCTCCCCTTTCCCTTTCGCTTCACTCTTTCACGCCTTTTCCTCCCTCTCCCCCTCACTCCCTCTTTCTCTCCTCTCCTCTCTCCCCCCAAGTCAAGCCCCACCCCTTCCTCCCCTCTCTGAGGGCCCTGCATTCTGGACTATGATTGGCTGATAGAGACATCACTCTGAGGGATCCCCGCCCTCCTCCTCTTGCCAGCCAACAGGAGGGCTGCACTGGGGGTGTTGCCATGGCAATGCCATAGCCACGTGACCCAGCGGCGACCCCTCCCCCGGGCAGGACAGCGCCATCTTAGTGGCGGCTGCGGTGTGGGGCTCCTTCAGCGCTGATGAGCTGCTGTTCCGGGCTGATGCACGTTGAAACACGGTTCGTGCGAGGGGCGAGTCAGGACACGGAGGAAGAGGGGGCCGCAGCCCACCTGAAGGAGTCCTGGCGTTTCTGCAGCTCTGCCTGCGGCCTCCTTCCCGACGTGGCCTTTGCGCAGCCCAGGCTGGCGTTGTCTCCTCGAGGATTTGCAGCGTGTCCCAGCCGTGGGGTGGCCTGTGTGATGGGTGCTACCGTGGAAGAAACGC
>NW_020449680.1:0-1486 GCF_003343035.1 Apteryx rowi | reverse complement strand
CCTCCCAGTTTTCTATCGTCAGCAAACTTGCTGAGGGTGCACTCTGTGCCTTCATCCAGGTCATTGATGAAGAAGTTGAACAAGACTGGACCCAGGACTGACCCCTAACTCTATCCACTGTTTAGGGAGGCATCACTGGTGATAATTTTAGGCTACTTCAATGGACATTTCCCAGGGGTGACCCTGCTGTCTTTCTGGAGATAGCCCTGGAGCCCCAGGACCATCTCAAGGATGCACAGGGCACAGAGAAAGTCATGTCTTTGCTGGGCCTCTGCTCCAGACCTGGGCCTGGCACCTGGGACTGCAGGAGCCCATGGCAACCTGGCAGGTGCTGCAGAGAGAGAGAGAGCTCTGTCCAGGTGCAGCTCCTCTTAAAGGAGCAGCAAGACTCAGGGCACTGCCTGCAGGCGCCAGGATGAGATGAGCAACTCAGAAGTCAAAGACAGTCGGGAACAGGAGGATGTCAGAGCTCACTGCGGGGAGAAATCTTCACACCCTTGACACAGTAAGTCTCTGGCTGCAGGGCAATGCTGTTGTGGTTCCCGGAGGGTTCTTCTGAAGCTGGCACCTTCCACAGCTGACAGGGTCTGTCAGGGCAGCTCCCCCAGCTTCTCCTGTTTTGAGCAGATGATGCTTTAGAGCAGGGATTAGCTTCCACACCATCAGAGGGACAGGGCATCATGGCTACTTTCTGCCAGGGATGGTGCAGGGGTGTGAAGCCAGGGAGTGCACCCAGGTCTGTGCAGGCTGTAATTCAGAGCATTGTCTCTGCACCCCAGGGTGCTGTGTGCCCGGGGCAGTGATTCTGCCACCTGCGAGGGTCAGCACTCAGCCTGCCCAGGGAAATACTCATGGTGCTGCAGAGAGGAGCTCTGGGTGGAAGGATCGACCCCTTGCAGGGTGGGTTCATTCTCCCATCAAGAGGGTGCTGCATGGGCCAGGGCTGCTTTCAGCTCTAGCTCATGCACAGGACATTTTTTGAAGGGGACTTTTCAAGAGAAGGGTATAGGCCAGTCATACCTGCAAAGGGCAGAGCTTTCCTTCCTTAGTCTGTGCTTAATTTTCCCATCTTTTGACGGAGTGGAATGGAAACAGAGTTGTTGGGTTTAGACAAGAGACTGCGACTCCTAAACTGTTACACTGGGAGATCAAAAGGTCTGCAAGGAACCTCAGCAAATCCCTTCAGCCATCCCTCTGCCTACAACCAGCACCAACATAATCTTTATTAGCCTCCTCAGGCTTGGTCTTAGCTGCTCCTTAGCACCTGCAAATCTGGAGATGCCCCTGGGACAGTGCCAGGCAGCAGCGGTATGATGAATGAGAGAGAGGAAACTTCTAACAGGAAAGGCTATGGGAGGGTGGGTTTAGGCAATTCCCTGACTCTTCCTGCAATGCAGATGCCTTCCCCTGAGTGACCACCCCGTGTCTCCTCTCCCACCCAGCAGATCCTCTGCCCTCAAGGCCATGGCATCAAGGGCATGAGCCA
>NW_020449679.1:0-1440 GCF_003343035.1 Apteryx rowi | reverse complement strand
CAGGCTGCAGCAGCTGCATGGCCAGGGTGTGGGCAGGGAGGTCACGGCTGTCTGCGAGAGCTGTGCCAGGAAATCCCCAGTGTCAAATCAGTTCTGTGTCAGCAGCTGACAGGCCAGCAGGAGGCACGTGGCTCGGCTGGTGAGGATGAGGTCACTTCTGCTTCTCTGGAGATATTCAAAACCCACCTGCACGCAATCCTGTACAACATGGTCTAGGTGACCCTCCTTGAGCAGGGGGGATGGACGTAGAYGATCTCCAGAGGTCCCTTCCAACCTCAACCATTCTGTGATTCTGTGATTTGGTGGGAGCTGCCCTCTCCCAACCCACCGTGGCAGTGCCAGCCCCACCTCAGCCCTCTCCTGAATGGCTCCAGCGCAGCCCTCAGGGGAGCTGGAGCTGCCTCAGGCCCGCGGCAGTCTGGCGGCAGGAGTGTTTGACATGGACACAGCAGCAGCAGTGCTGGGAGCAGGGAGAGGAGCAGGGAAATTGGAGCAAAACCGCCTGCCCTCAGCTGCGTGGCTGGGACACTGGATGGGTGGTGCCTTTGTGGCCTGCCAAGCTCCAGGTTAGGGGTGGCTGCCAGCTTGAGGGTAGGAGCACCAGGATTTTCATGGGCTTCAGGGCAGCCGTGACTGTGGGGAAGGCAAGTGGGCAGATCCAGGCACACACAGCTGCAAAGGCTGGGGGTGGAAAAGGCAGTGTGGGGCTGGTAAAGGCCCTTCTCCTCCTCCCCATGGGGAAGAGAGTCCCCAGGCAATGATGGCCACTGCTTTGTCTGATGCGAGGGGAGCACAGGGTAGGGTGGAAGAGGCAGATGGAGCCTCTTAGGGTGTGTGAGGTAGTTTTTCAAAGGCCAGGAGTGAGCCAGGGATCTTTGCATCTTCCCCATGATGCTCTCCCAGCCAGACTCGTTGTGCCCTGCCCTAGGTGCACTCATCCCCCTGCCAGCCGTGCTGGAGCAGAGGTTGAGGATCAAGAATTCAYGGAATCTCAGAGGTTTTTTGGTGGGAAGGGACCTCTGGAGGTCTCCAGTCCAATCTCCTGCACAAAGCAGGGCTGGTTGGAGACCTCCATTCTTGTCTGGCCATCGCTGAACTGTGCCTGACCCTGGTTACCATCCCCAAAGCTGCTCTGTTCTTCTTGTCCAGGCACTGTGGGACGGCACGTCTCAACGGTGGGTTCCTGCCCTGCCTGCCTTGCTGGCACCCTCAGCTCCCGGCTCCACTTCCCGTATGGAGCAGCCCCATTCTTGCTGCTCCCAACAACATCCTCTTTGTAGCAGGAACCCAGTCACAAATGGTTCATAAACTGTCAAGCTGTGACACAGAAAGACCTGYTGTCATAACTGGGTATCATCAAACCAGACCCCAAGTGACTGCTTTTGCTTCTTCATGCAGCTAAGACTCTGCACGCAGTGTTCCCTGGGTAGAGGGTCCAAA
>NW_020449678.1:0-1419 GCF_003343035.1 Apteryx rowi | reverse complement strand
AGCTCATGCCCTGGACCCCCTGGCCTTGAGGGCAGAGGCTCCACTGGGTGGGAGAGGAGACACAGTGGGACTTGCTTAGAGGAAGATGTCTGCATTGAAGGGCATGACAGGGAGGTCTCCAAATTCCCCCTCCCACAGCATTTATGGTTCTAGTTTCCTCTCATTCACAGATCATTTCTTCACTGCTCAGAGCTTTTCCTCCTGGGAACTGTTTCTCTCTCCCATGTCTTTTCCCTGCCAGCACTCTGCAAACAGGAGGAAAATGAAAGCACTGACTCAGGAGGGCCCCTGACCTTTGTGCTAACCCCTGTCCCTGCCTTGACTGTCCTCTAGAAAAGGTCCCTTGGACTCATCCTGGGGGTGAGCTGGAGCTGAGAGCAGCCCTGACCCACACACCACCATCTCAGCAAGAGAATGAACCTGCCCTGTGGGAGGTCACTCCTACCACCCAGAGCTTCTCCCCACAGTGCCATGGGGAGCTCCCCGGGCAGGCTGAGTGCTGACCCTCACAGGCGGCACAGTCAATGCCCTGAGCACACAGCACCCTGGGGCGCAGGGACACTGCTCTGAATTACAGCCCTGGGCAGACCTGGGTGCACTCCCTGGCTTCACATCCCTGCACCAGCCCTGGAAGCAGGTAGCCGTGATGCCCTGTCCCTCTGACTGTGTAGCAATGAATCTCTGCTCTAAAGCACCACCTGCTCCAAACAGGAGAAGCTGGGAGAGCTGCCCWRACAGACCCTTTCAGCTGTGGAAGGTGCCAGCTGCAGAAGAACCATCCAGGAACCACAGCAGTGTTGCTCTGCAGCTGGAGACTTACTGTGTAAGGGGCTGTGAAGATTCCTCCCTGCAGGAAGCTCTCAGCCATCCTCCCATTCCCAACTGTCTTTAACTTCTGAGTCGCTCATCTCATCCGGGCCCCTGCAGGCACTGCCCTGAGTCTTGCTGCTCTTTTAAGAGGAGCTCCTCCTGGACAGAGCTGTGTCTCTGCAGTGCCTGCCAGGTTGCCATGGGCTCCTGTGGTCCCAGGAGCCAGGCGCAGCTCAGGAGCAGAAGCTCAGCTGAAGATGTTACTTTCTCTGTCCCCTGCACACCCTCAAAATGTTCCTGGGACGCCAGGGCTGAAAGTTCCTGAAAGGCAGCAGGGTCCCCCCTGAGAAAAGTCCACTGAAGGAGACTAAAGTTATCCCCAGTGGTCCTTCCCTAAACCATGGGGAGAGACTCAGTCCAGCACAGCAGTTTGTCTCATCACAGGATGGTTTTCTAAGAGAGGCAGAAACATCTCACTCTAGAAGGCCCTGCTTCCATCTTATAAGAAGACAGGACACCTTCACAATGACAGGAAGGGAGTTCATTTACTTCTGCTTCAGGAATTGATTTAGAGGAGTTAATCAATACATCTAATGCCCATTGAGAAGC
>NW_020449677.1:0-1431 GCF_003343035.1 Apteryx rowi | reverse complement strand
CGGTGAAGAAAGAGCAAGGCGTTAACGCATGCTTGCAAAGGTCTAAAAAAAGCGCCAAGTGGACSCCAGCCTCTGGAGGAGGCAACCATCAGCATCAACATGGGACTGCTCCCACCAGAGGAAGAAACCCCGTCACCAGCAYTGCTCTGCCTCTGGAGAAGAACGGAGGATGCTGACAACTCCCGCAATCGCCCTCCTTTCTTCATGTGGACGACTGGCACCGTGGCCCTGAGCACCCGAGGGGCAGTGGCAGCGAGCTGGTGCCGGAAAASAGGGTCGCTGCCAGGCAGTGCGTGCGGGCAGTCATTTGTGAGTGTGTTGCTAATGAGATGTGTGTCTCCGGGTGGGAAAGGGCCTGCCCTCCGGGAGCAGCAGCCCCATGCAAACGTCCGCCACCGCCTTTGCTGTCTCACATGCCGGGCCCCCAGGCCCCAGGGCTGCAGCGGGGCCAGAGCTGGGCCATGGGCACGACTACCTGGCCCCGGTGGGGCTGCTGCCTGCCCAGGAGCCCGAGGCCAGGAGCACTCGGGGACACGATGGGGCCATCCCGCTGCCCAGCTCTGCGCCAAGGGGTTTGCTGCGGCTGTGCTGGCTGATGCCAGTGTCCACCAGCCGGSAGCCCCCGACAAGCCCCAGCTGCTTGCTGCCTCCACCGCCGGGGCCTGGCAAGCCGCACGGGGGTCTCCGCAGCCCTTACCACTGACCCCTGGGTGCCACGCTGCTGGGCTGGCTCCATCACCAGCTGAAAGCAGCTTTGGGAGAGCAGCCAGCATGGCGCTAGGACACCTCATTCCCAGACAGCATGCCCAACCCCAAGGATTTGTCTCTGCCGCCACGGTCATCAGTGCTAGGGTAAGGCCAACATAAGACCACCCTTCCTCACTGCGTCCCCACTGGCCCTGCCCTCCCCCCCCCTCCCGGGCACCTCCCGACGGGGCTGTTATTGCCACGGGAACACGGATGCTTCCAAGGTTCCGTCCCACAGTGTCTCCAGTGCTGGCCACGGAGCGACAAGGTCAGGTGTGTAGCAGGGCCGGCCAGCACCAGGGGCCACCGATGCTCGGGAGAAGATGCAGGGGAGCTGCGCGSGGACAGGAGGGCCTGCGTGATGGCTCAGAGGGATGGCCCAAATCCACTGCAGGCCAGAGCAGGCTCAGGCCAGATGTCAGTTTTCTCTTTTCTCCAGTTTTCACTTTGCTCYCACRCTGSAAGATGGACTGCCGGTGGGAAGGAGGCTGCTGCGGGCAGGCCTAGCACTGCCTGCACTGTGCATCACCTGTCGCGGGCAGAGAGAGGACAAGAGGCCCTGGGGCCAGAGCCCGCTGGCTTCATGGCCTTCCCTGCAAATGCCTCCTTTTCTCTTGCAGGCTTTGGAGACAGACAGCATGGCTGGCTGGGGCATCCCGGAAGCGATGGAATGGGAAAGCTATG
>NW_020449676.1:0-1487 GCF_003343035.1 Apteryx rowi | reverse complement strand
GGCTCGGAGTACGAGACGATGCTGACGGAGATCATGTCGATGGGCTACGAGCGCGAGCGGGTGGTGGCCGCCCTGCGCGCCAGCTACAACAACCCGCACCGCGCCGTGGAGTACCTGCTGACGGTGAGCGCCGGACGCCCGCCCGCCCGGACGGACACCCGGACGGACACCCGCCCGGACGCCGGGGCCCTGCCGCCGCGGGGGAGGGGCCGCCTGGACGCCGGGGCCCCCCCCTCACACCCCTCTCGGCCCTGCAGGGGATCCCCGGCAGCCCCGAGCCCGAGCGGGCGCCCGTGCAGGAGAGCCACCCCCCGGAGCAGCCGGCGCCTGAAGGTCGGTGGGGCGGGGCCGGGCGGGGCTCCGCCCTCCTGTGGGTGGGGCTTGTGGGCTGCACACATACCCCCTCCCCTCAGGGCAGGGGCTTGGGGCACCTGTGTTGGATATGGCTTGGCTAGGGCTCCTCTCCCCCAGGGGGTGTGGCTTGGATTGGCTCCTCCCCAGGGGTGGGGCTTGGTCAGACCCCTCCCCCTGAGGGTGTGGCTTGAGGCCTCTCACCAGGGGGTGTGGCCTGGACAAGCTCCTCCCCCAGGRACCTCTGCTGGGGGGAGGGAGATTCTTACAGTGCCTTGTGCAGGGTGGGGTTTGCAGAGGCTCCTCCTCCCCCGTGGGGGGTGTGGCCTGTGGGCCCCTCCCCTTGTGGGTGTGGCTTAGCGGGATTCAGTTGCTTGGGGGCGTGGCTTGGTAAGATTCCACTGCTCCATTAGCTTAGAGGTATATCTATGAGGTAAGTACCTCCTCCAAGGGGTGTGGCTTGAGCAGGCTCCTCCTCCTGGGGGCAGAGCTCGAGCAGGCTCCTCCCCCCAGTGGGCAGGGCTCAAACAGGCTCCTCCTCCCATGGGGGGTGGAGTCTGAGCAGGGCCCTTCTGCTGGGCATGGGGCTTGGCCAGGCTCTAGGTTCTCTAGAGGTGTGGCTTGAGCAGGCTCCTCCCCCCGAGGGTGGGGCTTGGTCAGGCCCCACCYCCTCCTGGGCGTGGCCCGCAGTGACAGCCCGCCCCCTCCGCAGGGGAGAACCCGCTGGAGTTCCTGCGGGAGCAGCCCCAGTTCCAGAACATGCGGCAGGTGATCCAGCAGAACCCGGCCCTGCTGCCCGCCCTGCTCCAGCAGCTGGGCCAGGAGAACCCCCAGCTGCTCCAGGTAGGCCCCGGACGCCTGGGCCCCGCCGGGGGGGGGAAGGGGGGCCACCCCACCCCCCCCGCCTCGCCTCACCTTCCCCCACCACCCTGCCGCCGCAGCAAATCAGCCAGCACCAGGAGCAGTTCATCCAGATGCTGAACGAGCCGCTGGGCGAGCTGGGCGACCTCGAGGGCGAGATGGGCGCCATCGGTGACGAGTCGCCCCAGATGAACTACATCCAGGTGACGCCTCAGGAAAAAGAAGCCATAGAAAGGGTAAGGGGGCCCACGCGTGCCTGGGGGGGGCGGGGTTGG